>NC_059222.1:17214018-17236518 GCF_020615455.1 Coregonus clupeaformis | reverse complement strand
CTTTAACATGTAGCATAATTTATTTTCATGATATTGCACTTATCCAGCCTACTTGCTTATAAATATCCTTTTCTATCTGTTTTCAAATATGTGATTTTGTCTGTATGTATTGCAGAGGTGTGGATTTGAGTCACATGACTTGGACTCCAGTCTGACTCGAGTCACAAATTTGATGAAAATAAAACAACTTGAGACTTAACTTCGACTTGGAACCTCAAGACTCGGGACTCGATTTAGACTTGAGACTGATGACTTGAAATTACCTGGCCAGATTTTGTAATGTTTTGTCACTGATTTTGTGGCACAGAGTCTACATGGATTAGGCTACTCCCCACACAGCCAGAGACAGTATCTCACTTGCAAAAAATAAATAAAAAATTAGCTAGTGAAACTCACACTCGGCCCTCTGATTGGACCAGCAAACTGTCAATCAACACAGGTCTGGTGACCTACAGTAGCACAGTGCGAAGGTTTTGGGGGGTCGCGAGTGTGAAACTGAATGGGAAAAATACATACAAAATGCATACATATTTTAATAGGCTAGATATAACCTACCATTTGTATTTTATATTTATACCTTTGTTTATTCGATCTGGTTACTAACATAGGCCTACGGCATTGCACCAAATTCTTGTAATCTGTGCTTCAGAACCAAAAAATGACACGTCTTGACTGTTGACCAATGACCAGTCATCAGCATTGGCACGCAAATATTAGTGACCAGAAAGCACTTGTTTAATTTTCTCCGGTTTTGCCTGGCAAAAACAGAGTAGCTTACCTACCTTAATATTATCCATATACAATTCAGTTTAGCAATCTGCTACAGACTCATCTTTGTCAGAACAATAGGCTGGTGATTTCATTGATCATTTTCCTATTTCAGATAGGCCTAGTTTGGGTGGGTTATAATTACAGTGGGGAAAAAAAGTATTTAGTCAGCCACCAATTGTGCAAGTTCTCCCACTTAAAAAGATGACAGAGACCTGTAATTTTCATCATAGGTACACGTCAACTATGACAGACAAAATGAGAAAAAAAATCCAGAAAATCACATTGTAGGATTTTTAATGAATTTATTTGCAAATTATGGTGGAAAATAAGTATTTGGTCAATAACAAAAGTTTCTCAATACTTTGTTATATACCCTTTGTTGGCAATGACACAGGTCAAACGTTTTCTGTAAGTCTTCACAAGGTTTTCACACACTGTTGGTTTTCACTCAAAATCTCACGATACATTGCCCCATTCATTCTTTCCTTTACACGGATCAGTCGTCCTGGTCCCTTTGCAGAAAAACAGCCCCAAAGCATGATGTTTCCACCCCCATGCTTCACAGTAGGTATGGTGTTCTTTGGATGCAACTCAGCATTCTTTGTCCTCCAAACACGACGAGTTGAGTTTTTACCAAAAAGTTATATTTTGGTTTCATCTGACCATATGACATTCTCCCAATCCTCTTCTGGATCATCCAAATGCACTCTAGCAAACTTCAGACGGGCCTGGACATGTACTGGCTTAAGCAGGGGGACACGTCTGGCACTGCAGGATTTGAGTCCCTGGCGGCGTAGTGTGTTACTGATGGTAGGCTTTGTTAGTTTGGTCCCAGCTCTCTGCAGGTCATTCACTAGGTCCCCCCGTGTGGTTCTGGGATTTTTGCTCACCGTTCTTGTGATCATTTTGACCCCACGGGGTGAGATCTTGCGTGGAGCCCCAGATGGAGGGAGATTATCAGTGGTCTTGTATGTCTTCCATTTCCTAATAATTGCTCCCACAGTTGATTTCTTCAAACCAAGCTGCTTACCTATTGCAGAGCCAGAAATCTTGCTTGTTTGTAGGTGACCAAATACTTATTTTCCACCATAATTTGCAAATAAATTCATTAAAAATCCTACAATGTGATTTTCTGGATTTCTTTTCCTCAATTTGTCTGTCATAGTTGACGTGTACCTATGATGAAAATTACAGGCCTCTCTCATCTTTTTAAGTGGGAGAACTTGCACAATTGGTGGCTGACTAAATACTTTTTTCCCCCACTGTATATACCTTAGTGGTGGTACTGGCTAGATGTCTAAAGATAGCTGTAACATCGCACTACCTTCAATACTTATGGGATGAAGATGTAACATATTCTGGCGAATTAAGTATGATATTTGTGAGGAAGAAAAAGGCTACAGACAGATCATGCTTTCCATCTGTTCCTGCAACCCCTGCTGCATACAGGTAGCCCATATGATCCTGCTTGCTCTGGACTCCAGAGAAGTAAAAATGTGACATGATATCCCTAGTTGATATTGACTCCTAACATGAATGACTTTCAGCTCCAAATTAAGGTGTAAAACACCGTTTTTTTCTGTATCTTGCTTTTTGAAAATGCATCACCTGTGCGTGCATGCATGTCCTTCCGCGTGGGTCGCAAGCTTTGAACCACTCCTTTTTGGGGGTCGCGGGTCAAAAAGTTTACAACAAGAACAACTGAGCTAGTGTCACGCCCTGACTCAGGGGACGCTTAAATGTTGAGTCAGGGTGTGTATATTCTTTGTTGTGTGTTTTCTATGTTTCGATCTAGTATGTGTAGATCTATGTTGGCCGGTGTGGTTCCCAATCAGAGGCAGCTGTAGCTCGTTGTCTCTGATTGGGGATCATACTTAGGCAGCCTATTGGCACTAGTGGGTTGTGGGATCTTGTTCCGGGTAAGGTTTGTTGTATGTAGAACCTTAGGACTTCACGTTTTCGTTCGTTTGTTCGTTCGTTCGTTCGTTCGTTCGTTCGTTCGTTCGTTTGTTGTGTGTTTATTCAGTGTAAATAAACATGTACGTATATCACGCTGCGCCTTGGTCTGACCCGTCATTAGACGAACGTGACAGCTAGTGAACAGATTTCTGATTTGCTGTACAGCTCTAGAATCGGTGCAGCTCAAACGTCTAATGGTAGGGAGAGAGGATTGACATAAATAAATATGCAGCTCCAAAAATTGTTTGGTGATCAACAATATTAACTGTTTACCAGCAATCAAGCAACAATTACTAAATTAGCATAAGCCTACTGGTCTTTTTGTATGTCAAAATTGCTTGAAATTGATAATTGAGTTATGAAGCTTACATTTAGAATTTGTTGTTAAAATGAATTATTACATAATCAAAATGTGTTGTAGACAAAATAATGAAAAGTGTTGTAGCCTCAATAAATAGACAAAGCTTTCGTGACCTTGGGACTATAAGGTTCTATCTGCACTAAGCATAGTTCTGAGATATTGAGCATCAGTTTTCACATCCCAGATCTCAGAACTGTTTTGTACTGTATTATTTGTTCAAATAACCCATTAAGGTCCTCATCTTAAAGGTACCTAAAGTACAGAGTATCAAAATCCTGAGACATTTATAAATTAGTTTTTTTAGGGGGGTGCAATAGCAGATAGCTTACCTTATGGCTCTGAAATGTCAATCTGGGTTCAGCCATAAGGTTCTATCTGGCACTTCTGAATTAGACATGATCCGTTTTTAGAAGACTGTAGCTATTTGAATACATAAATGTTAGAATAACACTATTTTACCAAAATAGAGTTAGAACACATCATCAAATACATTAAGAAATGTATTATGATCATTAGATAAATTACTGTCATCACTGAACAACGATGTGACATATTTTACTTAAAGATTTCTGACAGTGTTTTGTTTTTTTGCTTGCATACCATTATTGCTGGCTAGACTAGCCTTGACCATACTTAGAGGGAGATGGCAAAGACATGTGTTCTGATTGGTCCTTCTGTATTTGTTCGGGCTTGTGATTGGATTGCAGCTAGAACCTTATAGCACCAAGTTCAAATGGGTTTATGCAGATAGAACTTTCTAGTTTTAATTTTTTTAACTTAAAATAACTTTAGAGACATATGAAGAACCATCTAAAGATCCATTATATGTGGCTAACTCATTTTAGACAAAAATGTCAGATAGAACCTTATAGTCCCAAGGTCTTGATTTGTAGTTGAACAAGTCA
Source organism: Coregonus clupeaformis (assembly GCF_020615455.1). NCBI lineage: Eukaryota > Metazoa > Chordata > Actinopteri > Salmoniformes > Salmonidae > Coregonus > Coregonus clupeaformis. Next base: position 17,232,522 of record NC_059222.1, on the reverse strand, counting down.
TTGCATGTATATATATTTTTTTACTTGACTTGAGACTTGACTTGGAAAACCGGTGACTCGACTCCACTTGACTTGCTCTTAGAATGCACGACTTGGACTTGACTCGAGACTCAACCCGTTTCACTTGGGACTCGACTTGAGACTTGGACCTTGTGACTTGAGACTTGCTTGTGACTCGAATAATATTGACTTGGTCCCACCTCTGATGTATTGTGACTGCTGCAAAATTAATTGTCTCATTGAGGACATTAAAATGTTCTGAATATGAATTCTCATAAATTATCTCCCTGATCACCCCTTGCCCCTGCCCATACCCCCTTCCCCTTCCCCTCGCCCTGCCCATACCCCCTGCCCCTTGCCCTGCCCATAGCACCTGCTCCTCGCCCATACCCCCTACCCATCGCCCATGCCCCTGGCAGTGCCCCCTGCTCATGGCAGTCTCTCTGACCTTTTTCCTCCTCTGGGCGCTGCTGGAGATCTTGTCTGGTGTGACCCCCAGGTCAGACAGAACCTTGGCGATGCCCCTCGCGTCCACCCCACAGTTAGGAGCCACGTTACTTTCACAGCGTCTGTGTACATTCACCTTGCAGACTGAGAGAGAGACCATGGTTACATTACATGTATATTCACCTTACAGACAGAGAGACCATTGTTACATCCCATGTACATTCACCTTACAGACAGAGGGACCATGGTTTCATCTAGGGCTGTGGCGGTCATTAAATTTTGTCAGCCGGTGATTGTTAAGCAAATAACTGTTGGTCTCACGATAATTGACCATTAATTAACATAAACACATTTAGCATCTCCTGGCTTCCACACATAGCCTACAAGCCACTGATGCAGACCTTTGGAACATCTACATTTTAAAAAGTCTAATACATCCATGTAATATAGCCTACACCTTCACAATAAATCCATTATTTATTTTAGACAGGTCTAAAGATGCATGATATGACGAAAATGTAGTCTATTTCAGAAGAACAGAATAGCATACTCTGAGTTGTCCTTATGTTAGGTCCTGATCTGGCTATTCCAAATGGCTGTGGGCTACACTAGTTCATTTAGCAGACAAGATTTGCTTAGGATTATGTGGCATTATTTTATAGTATGAAGAATACAATTGAACAAAGCTGAATAAAATAGAAAGGATATTTTCTCCAAACGATTTCAGGGAGTGCGCACATGCGGCTACAGTGACTTGCGAAAGTATTCACCCCCCTTGGCATTTTTCCTATTTTGTTGCCTTACAACCTGGAATTAAAATTGATTTTTGGGGGGTTGTATCATTTGATTTCCACAACATGCCTACCATTTGAAGATGCAAAATATTTGTTATTGTGAAACAAACAAGAAATAAGACAAAAAAACAGAACTTGAGCGTGCATAACTATTCACCCTCCCAAAGTCAATACTTTGTAGAGCCACCTTTTGCAGCAATTACAGCTGCAAGTCTCTTGGGGTATGTCTCTATAAGCTTAGCACATCTAGCCACTGGGATTTTTGCCCATTCTTCAAGGCAAAACTGCTCCAGCTCCTTCAAGTTGGATGGGTTCCGCTGGTGTACAGCAATCTTTAAGTCATACCACAGATTCTCAATTGGATTGAGGTCTGGGCTTTGACTAGGCCATTCCAAGACATTTAAATGTTTCCCCTTAAACCACTCGAGTGTTGCTTTAGCAGTATGCTTAGAGTCATTGTCCTGCTGGAAGGTGAACCTCCGTCCCAGTCTCAAATCTCTGGAAGACTGAAACAGGTTTCCCTCAAGAATTTCCCTGTATTTAGCGCCATCCATCATTCCTTCAATTCTGACCAGTTTCCCAGTCCCTGCCAATGAAAAACATCCCCACAGCATGATGCTGCCACCACCATGGAGTTCTCGGGGTGATGAGAGGTGTTAGGTTTGCACAAGACATAGCGTTTTCCTTGATGGCCAAAAAGCTCAATTTTAGTCTCATCTGACCAGAGTACCTTCTTCCATATGTTTGGGGAGTCTCCCACATGCCTTTTGGCGAACACCAAACGTGTTTGCTTATTTTTTTCATTAAGCAATGGCTTTTTTCTGGCCACTCTTCCATAAAGCCCAGCTCTGTGGAGTGTACGGCTTAAAGTGGTCCTATGGACAGATACTCCAATCTCTGCTGTGGAGCTTTGCAGCTCCTTCAGGGTTATCTTTGGTCTCTTTGTTGCCTCTCTGATTAATGCCCTCCTTGCCTGGTCCGTGAGTTTTGGTGGGCGGCCCTCTCTTGGCACGTTTGTTGTGGTGCCATATTCTTTCAATTTTTTAATAATGGATTTAATGGTGCTCTGTGGGATGTTCAAAGTTTGGGATATTTTTTTATAACCCAACCCTGATCTGTACTTCTCCACAACTTTGTCCCTGACCTGTTTGGAGAGCTCCTTGGTCTTCATGGTGCCGCTTGCTTGGTGGTGCCCCTTGCTTAGTGGTGTTGCAGACTCTGGGGCCTTTCAGAACAGGTTTATATATACTGAGATCATGTGACAGATCATGTGACACTTAGATTGCACACAGGTGGACTTTATTTAACTAATTATGTGACTTCTGAAGGTAATTGTTTGCACCAGATCTTATTTAGGGGCTTCATAGCAAAGGGGGTGAATACATATGCACACACCACCTTTCCGTTATTTATTTTTTAGAATATTTTGAAACAAGTAATTTTTTTCATTTCACTTCACCAATTTTGACTATTTTGTGTATGTCCATTACATGAAATCCAAATAAAAATCCATTTAAATTACAGTTTGTAAAATAGAAAAAACGCCAAGGGGGATGAATACTTTTGCAAGGCACTGTATTCTGTGTTGAGCGGTTAACAAATAAATAGGTATTCCTATGTGCTTAATTTAGAATTATTAATGTAACTTTAGTTGTTCTACAAACGTTGGCCAAATGTTTTGATTTTTTATAAATTTCTTCACATTATAAGCGCAGCAATGCGCACATGGTAGTAGGCTATAAGTGTGAGTGTTTCATTAGCAGAAAACACCATTATCAAAAGTAACCGCAAATGCAATTATGCATGTATTGCTTTTATTATAAAGGTGCATTTTTATGGTGAAAATGATCTTCCCCAAACTTGAAACTCACGCGCTCCTTATGTATGCCAGTTAGGGTCTGTCTTGGGCATCATTCATAAGTGATAATATACAATTCGCAAGTGATAGGCTAATATTGTCACCCATCAGACTATTCATGATTTAATCTTGTCTTTACATATACTAAATAATATATGTGGGAAATTTGTTTTGATTTAGAATGGACCATTACCATACACCTGTATCAAAACAGGGGCAGTGGGAAAAAAATACATGTAATCTATTCACTTAAATTGCGAATGGAGGATGCTTTTCCCGTGGTTCATTTTCATGCCAGCCAGGTAGGCTATACTCCTATTGTAAATATAAGCAATGTGCTTAATATTATGAAAGTTGAGAAATAAATATAGTAGGCCTAGCCTATAGCAAGCTGATGGGATCCTCCTCTTTTTAGTAGAGGCCATCACTCTGTTTTCTTGCGCAATTGCATAGCCTATAGAAATGCTGTGCAACATGAGCTCATGGGCTCTCATTAAGTGTTTGATTTTCGATTATATTTGCATTCATGTCAGAGTGATTAGAGGGACAATAGAGTGCTGAGTACCAGACAGTTAGCAAGTTTGGTAGACTACTATTGCTTTTGGACTGCATCACAATCTTCTTGACAAGTACAAAATGTTGTGAGACTGCATCACAATCTTCTTGAAAAGTACAGTATGTTAGATTAGATATTTCTTTATTGTCAGATTTTCACAGATATTTAGTTTACATACAAGAAAATGCACTGCGATATGGTGAAAGACATGGCATAGACCAGACATAACATCAAACATGCATGACAAAACAAAACAAGAATGACAGCTTAAGGACTCTTACCCCTCCGTTTCACATTACATAGCTGTCCCTCCTATACTCAATCTTTTTTTAGGTGGCAGATCAGCTTTAATATTGCAGATAGATTGTAGCTTCCATCAATGTAATTGTCTTCATCATTTCCAATCCCCCATATATTCTTAGTAAATAAATATATATATTTTTTAGTAAATAAAAATATATATTTTTTTAGGAAATAAATATACACTACCATTCAAAAGTTTGGGGTCATTTAGATATGTCCTTGTATTCGAAAGAACAACAATTTTTTTGTCCATTAAAATAACATCAAATTGATCAGAAATACAGTGTAGACATTGTTAATGTTGTAAATAGCTATTGTAGCTGGAAACGGCAGATTTTTTATGGAATATCTACATAGGCGTACAGAGGCCCATTATCAGCAACCATCAGTCCTGTGTTCCAATGGCACGTTGTGTTTGCTAATCCAAGTTTATCATTTTAAAAGGCTAATTGATAATTAGAAAACCCTTTTACAATTATGTTAGCACAGCTGAAAACTGTTGTGCTGATTAAAGAAGCAATAAAACTGGCCTTCTTGAGACTAGTTGAGTATCTGGAGCATCAGCAATTGTGGGTTCGATTACAGGCTCAAAATGGCCAGAAACAAAGAACTTTCTTCTGAAACTTGTCAGTCTATTCTTGTTCTGAGAAATTAAGGCTATTCCATGCGAGAAATTGCCAAGAAACTGAAGATCTCGTACAACGCTGTGTACTACTCCCTTCACAGAACAGCGCAAACTGTCTCTAACCAGAATAGAAAGAGGAGTGGGAGGCCCCGGTGCACAACTGAGCAAGAGGACAAATACATTAGAGTATCTAGTTTGAGAAACAGACGCCTCACAGGTCCTCAACTGGCAGCTTCGTTAAATAGTACCCACAAAACTGTTAGGCCTACTGCTGCTAGGTAGCTCTCTCTCTGCTCTCTCCCTCCCTTCTGTCTGTCCTTGATTGCAGGAGTGAAGCCTGGTGTGCGGGAGTCAGGGTTCCAGCTGCAGCTCATTCACCATAATCACCTCAGCCTTTAAGACCCGGTCAAACTTACCACTCATCGTCAGATCATAGTCAAGACGACCATATATTTGGAACCTGACTCCTGCCTCCGCTTCACCCCTGCCACCACCATCCTGCTCTCCACTACTGGACCTCTCTTTGGACTCACCACGGACACTAGGACATTACGGTACCACACCTGCCCTGACCTGGATCTGTTACCCTCCCTGTAACCTGGACTTGCTCTTCCCCTATTATTGGAAACCTGGACTATTGAACATTTTAAATAAACCTGTTAAACCTTCTCTGGCTTGGTGTACTTGTCTGCATTTGGGTTCTAATACTGGTAAATCATAACAGTATGATCTGACCATCATGAACCCAGCAGACAGTAGCTCGGATACCACCCCAGAGTGCACTCAAATTTGGACGGCCATAGCCAATCAGGGCATTTTACTTGGCCAACATGATACCCTGTTTAAGACGATTGCTGAGGACAGTCAGGTGCTGCTTAATCAGGTTCAATTACTCACCAATCAAGTGTCTGCCCTTACTACCCCTTCAGCCCAGATCAGAGAGCCTTTTGTTCCTGCTCCAGAGCGCTATGACGGGAACATGGGAACCTGTGGCGATTTTTTGACTCAATGCTCGTTAGTGTTTGAACAACAGCCCCTCACCTATGCCTCAGAAAGAGCTCGTATTGCCTACCTTATTAACTCTACTAGCGGTTCCGCTCGTGCCTGGGGATCCGCGGTCTGGGAGAGTCAGTCGGACATTTGCAACGCTTACGTTGCCTTCACCACTGAGATGAGGAAGGTTTTTGACCACCCCGTACGAGGCAAGGAGGCTGCGAAACGGTTGTTTTCTCTTCGGCAGGGGGCTCGCAGTGTGGCGGAGATGGCAGTGGAGTTTCGGACTTTAGCAGCAGTGAGTGGTTGGAATGACGAGGCATTACAAGGAGTGTTCATCAATGCTTTGTCTGAGACTTTAAAAGATGAATTGGTGTCATATGATGAATCGCCTACGCTGGATAATCTTATTTCACTCACCATCAGGTTGGATAATCGGATTCGGGAGCGCCGCCGGGAGAGGAGTGGTAGTTCCAAGCAACCTGTCTGTCATCAACAAACTCCTCCCCGCATCTTCCCTACGGAGAAAGCCGTGTCTTCCCGAGTCGATACGAGGAGCACTGAACCCGAAGCCATGGAGGTGGGTCATGCACGGTTGTCCTCAGAGGAGCGTGCACGTCGTATTCAGGCTCGGGTCTGCCTGTATTGTGGAGAACCTGGTCATTTCGTTCCTTCCTGCCCAGTTCGTCCGGGAAAAGGGCCGGCTCATCATTAATGGGAGAAGTTTTGGTGAGCCGAGCAGCGGATTCTTCCTCTTCTCCCCGCATTCTGCTCCAGGCATCCCTCCAGTGGCAGTTCCAGAATCTCTCTGTTAGTGCGCTGATTGACTCTGGTGCCGACGAAAGCTTTTTGGATAGAGAGTGGGCTCAACAAATGGATTTGGAGACTGTTCCTATGGACTGTCCGCTGCAGGCTAAGGGTCTAAATGGACAATTGTTGACCCGTATTACCCATCAGACTGTTCCTGTTTGTCTTAGAGTGTCGGGGAATCATCAGGAGAACATTCAATTCCATATTATCGACTGCCCACAGACCCCCTGGTCCTTGGTATCCCCTGGCTCATAAGACACAATCCACACATTGATTGGGTGACAGGTAGAATTGTTTCATGGAGCACATTTTGTCATGTGAATTGTTTGTGTTCTGCTCTGACTCCTGCCAGTACTGTGCCTCAACCTCCACTGGAGTCCATGGATCTTTCTGCTGTTCCTGACGTGTATCATGACCTGGCATCCGTTTTCTGCAAACACAGAGCTACTTCTCTTCCTCCTCACCGGCCTTACGACTGCGCCATTGACCTCCAGCCAGGAGCCCCGCTCCCCAGCAGTCGCCTGTACAATCTCTCCCGGCCGGAGACGGAGGCTATGGAGAACTACATTCGGGACTCCTTGGCGGCAGGTATTATGCGTCCTTCCTCGTCACCTGTAGGAGCGGGATTCTTTTTGTTGCTAAGAAGGATAAGACCCTCAGACCCTGTATTGATTACCGTGGACTTAACAACATCACCATTAAGAACAAGTATTCTCTGCCTTTGATTAATTCTGCTTTTCCCCTCCTTCATGGTGCTACCATCTTTACGAAACTGGATCTACGAAATGCGTATCACCTGGTGCGCATTCGTAAAGGTGATGAATGGAAGACTGCCTTCAACACACCCTTGGGACATTTTGAGTATCTGGTTATGCCTTTTGGGTTGTCTAATGCCCCTGCTGTTTTTCAGGCACTAGTCAATGATGTCCTTCGGGACATGTTGAATCGGTTTGTTTTTGTCTATCTGGATGATATCTTGATTTTCTCAGAGTCCTCCCAGGAACATGAACTGCATGTGCGCCAGGTGTTGCAAAGGTTGTTGGAGAACAAACTGTTTGTGAAGATGGAGAAATGTGAATTTCATGTGTCTGAGACCTCTTTTTGGGTTACATCATAGCTCAGGGGGAGTTGCGGATGGACCCAGCTAAGATCTCTGCTGTCACGGACTGGCCAGCCCCTCTACCCGCAAACAACTTCAACGATTTCTGGGGTTTGCGAACTTCTATAGGAGGTTCATCAAGGACTACAGCCGCATTGCGGCGCCACTCACCGCTCTCACCTCCATCTCACGACCGTTCGCTTGGAATGAAGGGGCCGAATCAGCGTTCGAAGAACTGAAACATCGCTCGCCTCGGCTCCCATTCTGATGCAGCCGGACCCCGACCGCCAGTTTGTCGTGGAGGTGGATGCATCCGACACTGGGGTAGGTGCGGTGTTGTCACAGCGTTCTCCTGAAGATAACAAACTGCATCCCTGTGCTTTTCTCTCAAGGAAACTTTCTCAGGCAGAGAGGAATTATGATGTTGGCAATCGTGAACTGCTCGCCGTTAAGCTGGCTCTCGAGAGTGGCGACATTGGTTGGAGGGGCGGAACAACCCTTCATCGTTTGGACGGATCATAAGAATCTGGCTTACCTCCAGTCAGCGAAGCAGCTCAACCCCCCGTCAAGCCAGGTGGGCACTATTTTTTGGGAGATTCAATTTTTCTCTGTCTTACCGTCCTGGGTCACGCAACGTCAAGCCTGACGCCCTGTCTCGTGTTCATTCGGCTGTTGATACTGGTAGTAACCCTGAACCCATTTTGCCTCCTACCTGCAGTATTGCGGTCATCACATGTGACATCGAGGGGATTGTTAGACAGGCTCAACATCATCAAGCTGACCCTGGGAGGGGTCCTCCTAACCGGATGTTTGTCCCTGAGTCTGCTCGCTCCCAGGTACTTCAGTGGGCTCACTCGTCTCCCCCTTACCTGTCACCCTGGAGTTTCGCGGACCCTTGACTTTGTGCGACGGAAGTTCTGGTGGGCCACGATGGAGGCGGACACTCGAGCCTTCATTGCTGCTTGTACGGTATGTGCACGAAGTAAGAACTCCACCCAGGCCAGCGCTGGTTATCTACGACCTCTACCTATACCCAGCCGGCCCTGGTCGCATATCGCTATGGATTTTGTCACTGGACTTCCCCCCTCGTCTGGAAAGACTGTAATTCTTACGGTGATTGATCGTTTTTCTAAGTTCGCTCATTTTTTGGCCCTACCTAAACTGCCCACTGCCAGAGAGACGGCTGATATTTTGGTTGAACATGTGTTCCGCTCTCATGGTCTACCCACGGATATTGTCTCTGACAGGGGTCCCCAGTTTGTCTCCCAGGTGTGGAAAGCTTTCTGTAAAGCTTTGGGCATTACATCCAGCCTGTCCTCTGGATATCACCCCCAGACCAACGGGCAAGCCGAGAGAGCGAACCAGGAGATGGAGACCGCTCTTCGCTGTGTCACAGGGTCTAACCCTGGGTCATGGAGCTCCATGCTCCCCTGGGTGGAATATGCTCATAACACCTTGACTAACGCTTCCTCTGGTTTGTCTCCTTTTCTGTGTGCTCTGGGTTATCAACCTCCCCTGTTCCCTTCTCAAGAGAGGGAACTGGCGGTACCCTCGGTGCAGTCCCACATGCGCCGCTGCTTCAAGGTCTGGAGGAAGGCCAGGGTAGCTCTGTCCCGAGCTTCGGCGTACATGCAGAGGCAAGCCAACCGTCACCGGTCCCAGGCTCCCGGTTACTCTCCTGGTCAAGAGGTATGGCTGAAGTCACGGGACCTTCCATTGAAGGTGGAGTCTAAGAAGATGGCGCCTCGTTTTATAGGACCGTTCAAGATACTGTCTATTGTTAACCCCTGCGCGGTTAAGCTACAGCTTCCTGCCTCCCTACGGGTTCATTCCACCTTTCATGTTTCCCAGATTAAGCCTGTGTCGGTTAGCCCTCTGTGCCCGCCCTCTCGTCCCCCTCCTCCGCCCAGGATCGTGGGTGGGGGTCCGGTCTACACTGTCCGGCGACTTCTGGATGTTCGCCGCCGGGGTCGTGGTTTTCAGTACCTGGTGGATTGGGAGGGTTATGGTCCTGAGGAACGTTCCTGGGTGCCCAGGAGCTTCATTGTGGATCCTGCTCTGGTCCGAGAGTTTCATAGGTTACATCCCGATAAACCCCGTCGGCCGCCAGGTGGCGTCCGTAGAGGGGGGGGTACTGTTAGGCCTACTGCTGCTAGGTAGCTCTCTCTCTGCTCTCTCCCTCCCTTCTGTCTGTCCTTGATTGCAGGAGTGAAGCCTGGTGTGCGGGAGTCAGGGTTCCAGCTGCAGCTCATTCACCATAATCACCTCAGCCTTTAAGACCCGGTCAAACTTACCACTCATCGTCAGATCATAGTCAAGACGACCATATATTTGGAACCTGACTCCTGCCTCCGCTTCACCCCTGCCACCACCATCCTGCTCTCCACTACTGGACCTCTCTTTGGACTCACCACGGACACTAGGACATTACGGTACCACACCTGCCCTGACCTGGATCTGTTACCCTCCCTGTAACCTGGACTTGCTCTTCCCCTATTATTGGAAACCTGGACTATTGAACATTTTAAATAAACCTGTTAAACCTTCTCTGGCTTGGTGTACTTGTCTGCATTTGGGTTCTAATACTGGTAAATCATAACAAAAACAACAGTCTCAATTTCAACAGTAAAGAGGCGACTCCGGGATGCTGACCTTCTAGGCAGAGTTGCAAAGAAAAAGCCATATCTCAGACTGGCCAATAAAAAGACAAGATTAAGATGGGCAAAAGAACACAGACACTGGACAGAGGAAGATTGGAAAAAAGTGTTATGGACAGACGAATCGAAGTTTGAGGGGTTCGGATCACAAAGAAGAACATTTGTGAGACGCAGACCAAATGAAAAGATGCTGGAGGAGTCCTTGATGCCATCTGTCAACCATCTGTCAAGCATTTGTTTTGCAACGCCATGCCATACCCTGTGGACGGCGCTTGATTGGAGCCAATTTCCTCTACAACAGGACAATGACCCAAAGCACAGCTCCAAACTATGCAATAACTATTTAGGGAAGAAGCAGTCAGCTGGTATTCTGTCTATAATGGAGTGGCCAGCACAGTCACCGGATCTCAACCCTATTGAGCTGTTGTGGGAGCAGCTTGACCGTATGGTACGTAAGAAGTGCCCATCAAGCCAATCCAACTTGTGGGAGGTGCTTCAGGAAGCATGGGGTGAAATCTCTTCAGATTACCTCAACAAATTCACAACTAGAATGCCAAAGGTCTGCAAGGCTGTAATTGCTGTAAATGGAGGATTCTTTGACGAAAGCAAAGTTTGAAGGAAACAATTATTACTTATATAAAAAATCATTATTTCTAACCTTGTCAATGACCACATTTCCTATGCATTTTGCTATATTTCCTATTCAAACTCATTTCATGTATGTTTTCATGGAAAACAAGGACATTTCTAAGTGACGCCAAACTTTTGAACGGTAGTATATATATATATATATATATATATATATATATATATATATATATATATATATATATATATATATATATATATATATGTATATATATAATTTATATATATACATACATACACACATACAGTGCATTCAGAAAGTATTCAGACCCCTTGACTTTTTCAAAAAAATTTACTGCCTTATTCTAAAATTGATACAATTATTTTTTTTCCTCATCAATACCTCAAATATATAAAATACCTCAAATATATAAAAAATAAAAATCAGAAATAGCTTATTTACATAAGTATTCAGACCCTTTACTATGAGTGCATCCTGTTTCCATTGATCATAATTGAGATGTTTCTACAACTTCATTGGAGTCCACTTGTGGTAAATTCAATTGATTGGACATAATTTGGAAAGGCACACATATGTCTATATAAGGTCCCACAGTTGACAGAGCATGTCAGAGCAAAAACCAAGCCATGAGGTCAAAGGAATTGTCCGTAGAGCTCCCAGACAGGATCGTGTCGAGGCACAGACTCTTCCACCTAGACTCTTCCTAGAGCTGGCCGCCCTGCCAAACTGAGCAATCGGGGGAGAAGGGCCTTGGTCAGGGAGGTGACCAAGAACCCGATGGTCATTCTGACAGAGCTCCAGAGTTCCTCTGTGGAGATGGGAAAACCTTCCAGAAGGACAACCATCTCTGCAGCACTCCACCAATTAGGCCTTTATGGTAGAGTGGCCAGACGGAAGCCACTCCTCAGTAAAAGGCACATGACAGCTCGCTTGGAGTTTGCCATTAGGCACCTAAAGGACTCTCAGACCATGAGAAACAAGATTATCTGGTCTGATGAAATCAAGATGGAACTCCTTGGCCTGAATGGAAAGCATCACGTCTGGAGGAAACCTGGCACCATCCCTACTTTGAAGCATGGTGGTGGCAGCATCATGCTGTGGGGATGTTTTTCAGCGGCAGGAACTAACTGGGAGACTAGTGAGGATCGAGGGAAAGATGAACGGAGCAAAGTACAGAGAGATCCTTGATGAAAACCTGCTCCAGAGCACTCAGGACCTCTGACTGGGGAGAACGTTCAACTTCCAACAGTACAACGACACTAAGCAGTACACTGCCAAGACAACGCAGGAGTGGCTTCAGGACAAGTCTCTGAATGTCCTTGAGTGGCCCAGCCAGAGGCTGGACTTGAACCCAATCGAACATCTCTGGAGAGACCTGAGAATAGCTGTGCAGCGACAATCCCCATCCAACCTGACAGAGCTTGAGAGGGTCTGCAGAGAAAAATGGGAGAAACTCACCAAATACAGGTGTACCAAGCTTGTAGCGTCATACCCAAGAAGACCTGAGGCTGTAATCACTGCCCAAAGTGCTTCAAATAAGTACTGAGTAAAGGGTCTGAATACTTATGTAAATGTGGTATTTCCATTTTTAATACATTTGCAAACATTTCTAAAAATCTGTTTTGCTTTGTCATTATGGGGTATTGTGTGTAGATTGATAAGAAAAAAAAAACTATTTAATTCATTATAGAATAAGGCTGTAACATAACAAAATGTGGAAAAAGTCAAGGGGTCTGAAAACTTTCTGAATGCACTGTATATATAAATATACATACAAATACACATACATATCCTATACTCAATCTTACACATCCCCTTAATGTCCAAGGTCCCTGAGCGTTGCACATAATGTTATTGCACACGCCTATAGTTTCAATGTCCATGATTAGTAGTGAGTAGTAGTGCATTTGTTTATATAATTTGTGTGTGTGTGTGTGTTTGTGCGTGCGTGTGCCTGTGTGTGTGTGTGCGTGCTTGTCTGCTGGCGTACCTTTGCATTGCAGCCCTTGTCTGAGCAGGCCCCACAGTAGCGATCCACAGTGGTCACAGAAGGTTAGGACTTTGAAGTTGTGAATACCAAACTTATGAGGCATATTAACGCTGAACCGCTGGGATCCAACCTGCAGGGGGAGACAAAGAGCGCTGACAATCACACAGTCACACCCCTAGATTGATTCACCTCATAATAACTAATATGTGGAGTGATGCCTACCTCCTCTGGTGTGGTGTCCTCTTTGTCTTTCTTCATCCCAGCACACTTTGTGATGATGAGCTCATGGCAGCGCTTATGGACTACACATGTGCACACTAGGAGACACCAGATGACTCAGTCATTTCACTTTCATTTCAACACTATAGTTTACTTATCCCTAAAGGCCCTACTACATATAGAGTGATGGGAATACATATTGGTGTGCAGATAGATGTCACACAGAGAAACTGTCAGTAAAGAAAGAAAAAGTAGATATGATGGTTACCTTGACACTGGTAGCCCTGTTTCCCGATCACACCCCTGTTGAGATAGATACATACTGTCACTGAAATTTCGCTCAATGCAACATACAGTCAGATTCAAAATGGAACATTATTATGTTACTTCAGTGGGATTGTAAGGTATTGCTTAGAATGAAGTGAATATGTTTGGATACAAAATAAATATTTCCTGACCCAATTTAACACATTTCAAACTCCTTGCTATATTTGAAGAACCTCAAATCTTTGTCACACTCACATTTTATTTTATATGTTTCTGATTGAAGGCACAATCTGTAATTTCAACAGCCTGACTCTGCTTCAAGTATACTGTAATTAAAGACGCACTTCAGCAATTTCTAAACTTTTCCTGTTGAAAAACAATATCCCATGTATACAGTTGAAATCAGAAGTTTACATACACCTTGGCCAAATACATTTAAACTCAGTTTTTCACAATTCCTGACATTTAATCCTAGTAAAAATGCCCTGTCTTAGGTCAGTTAGGATCACCAATTTATTTTAAGAATGTGAAATGTCAGAATAATAGTACAGAGAATGATCAGCTTTTATTTATTTCATCACATTTCCAGTGGGTCAGAAGTTTACATTCACTCAATTAGTATTTGGTAGCATTGCCTTTAAATTGTTTAACTTGAGTCAAACGTTTCGGGTAGCCTTCCACAAGCTTCCCACAATAAGTTGGGTGAATTTTGGCCCATTCCTCCTGACAGAGCTGGTGTAACTGAGTCAGGTTTGTAGGCCTCCTTGCTCGCACACGCTTTTTCAGTTCTGCCCACAAATTTTCTATAGGATTGAGGTCAGGGCTTTGTGATGGCCACTCCAATACCTTGACTTTGTTGTCCTTAAGCCATTTTTCCACAACTTTGGAAGTATGCTTGGGGTCGATGTCCATTTGGAAGACCCATTTGCGACCAAGCTTTAACTTCCTGATTGATGTCTTGAGATGTTGCTTCAATATATCCACATAATTTTCCTTCCTCATGATGCCATCTATTTTGTAAAGTGCACCAGTCCCTCCTGCAGCAAAGCAACCCCACAGCATGATGCTGCCACCCCCGTGTTTCACGGTTGGGATGGTGTTCTTCGGCTTGCAAGCAACCCCCTTTTTCCTCCAAACATAACGATGGTCATTATGGCCAAACAGTTCTAATTTTGTTTCATCAGACCAGAGGACATTTCTCCAAAAAGTACCCATGTGCAGTTGCAAACCGTAATATGGCTTTTTTATGGCGGTTTTGGAGCAGTGGCTTCTTCCTTGCTGAGTGGCCTTTCAGGTTATGTAGATATAGGACTTGTTTTACTGTGGATATAGATACTTTTGTACCTGTTTCCTCCAGCATCTTCACAAGGTCCTTTGCTGTTGTTCTGGGATTGATTTGCACTTTTCGCACCAAAGTACGTTCATCTCTAGGAGACAGAACGCGTCTCCTTCCTGAGCGGTATGACAGCTGCGTGGTTCCATTGTGTTTATACTTGCGTACTATTGTTTGTACAAATGAACGTGGTACCTTCAAGGCGTTTGGAAATTGCTCCCAAGGATGAACCAGACTTGTGGAGGTCTAGAATTCTTTTTCTGAGGTCTTGGCTGATTTCTTTTGATTTTCCCATGATGTCAAGCAAAGAGGCACTGAGTTTGAAGGTAGGCCTTGAAATACATCCACAGGTACACCTCCAATTGACTCAAATTATGTCAATTAGCCTATCAGAAGCTTCTAAAGCCATGACATCATTTTCTGGAATTTTCCAAGCTGTTTAAAGGCACAGTCAACTTAGTGTATGTAAACTTCTGACCCACTGGAATTGTGATACAGTGAATTATAAGTGAAATAATCTGTCTGTAAACATTTGTTGGAAAAATTACTTGTGTCATGCACAAAGTAGATGTCCTAACCGACTTGCCAAAACTATAGTTTGTTAACAAGAAATGTGTGGAGTGGTTGAAAAACAAGTTTTAATGACTCCAGCCTAAGTGTATGTAAACTTCCGACTTCAAATGTAAATACAGTAATGTGGACACACTTGAAGGTAAAAAAAAAATGTTTTGAGCTAAATTAGTTTTTTAGACACAAGTGCAAACTTCATGTAGTAGGCCATTCAATGAGTTGGTCAATGGTGCCCTCTGATGTCATCGGCCTCCCCCCTTGTTTGGGGGAGAAACAATGGAGAAACAATTCCACCATTAATTTTTCCCATAAGGGATTTTAGAAACACTTCAAAGAAGGGCTGTGTTTCGTGTAGGCTTACCCTGGCGTGACGTTTTGATAACCGTGTACATTTCTCGAGGACAAGATTACTTTTATCAATATATTCACCTGTATTTACCCCCCCAAAATGATATGGTAATTAGCTGCTAATGTGGCTATCATAAAGAACTACAAATGCCATGATGATCTGGACAAGACTGCCGAATCGAGGCAAAGGTAAGAATCTCTGGATTAACTATCTAAAGCTAGCTAAATTTAGTAATGGATAAATTGGCTACATTTCTTTAAATTGACAATTCTGTGAACTGTCTTGTGCAAGTTTTAAATTGACACAATACCTGTTAGCAAAGGTGTCAGCTAGAGATGACGTGCAGGAGCTTGCAGGGATTTGTAGTCTTGCATGATGTCTACTTTGACGCTAATTAGCATTTTCGAATCTGAGAGTAAATAGAGCCGAATATTGATAAAAGTCACCTTGTCCTAGAGAGATTTACACGGTTATCAAAACGTCAAACCAGGGTAAGCCTACACAAAACACAGCCCTTATTGTAAGTGTTTCTAAATTTCCCTATGGATAAAATGAATGGTGGAAAAACGATTGGAACCATTTCCATGTTTGACCGCTAGGTTTTATGGGTATTATGACACCTCCACTGTGGGGCTCTATAGAGAACAAAAGAGGAAAGGCCCACCCCCCCACTAGTGTCATGTCATGAGGATACCTGGACCACCAATTGAGATTTGCCTTTTGCTAAGTAAATCAGGTGATAAATGCAGACTGGAGTGCGACTTTAATTGAAATTGAACCATTGAACAGCAGGAATTCTTACAGACTGTGCCTCTCAGTCTAATTTAATAAGTTCATCAGGTACAGTGCTAGGTGCTAAATGTCAGGTTCCTGAGCCATAGCAGTGAGCCATAGCCACCTTTAGCATAGCTGTCACTGTGGCAATGTGGCCATATTTTATGGCTGAGGTGGGGTGTGAGAGAGGGAGGGGGTGAAGGGAAGATGGAGCGGCTGGGCCTGAAATAGCCACAGCTGTGTGCTAACACTCTTTATCACCTCTGTCAGGAAGACACGTCACACCATTATCCCCCTGTTACACTTATGGGCAATTTCCACCTGAGACTTACCCCAGTGTTTTACCAAAAAGGCTCAGACTTTTTTGTTTCCACCTTCATGGACCGTCTCCAGTGTCTCACTGGGCCATGGCCTCAGCCGACCTGCTCTGACTTGGGGCCAAGGCCCTGGCCACTGGTACTTTTTAGATGGCATTTAGATCAAAATGGCTAACTGTGAACATGGGTTAACAACTTCCACGGTTAACACCTTCTCACAAAGCAACTATTGTGATGATGTAGAGGTTATTCATTCTGCTTTTCATAAGTCTTTAGTGTCACACTCCTGATGGAAACACTGTTCCCCAAAAATAACACTAGAGCTTACATTAACATAAACACTGACGACACACTGGTCTGGGGTAAGTCTCAGGTGGAAATGGGAGCGTCTGAAAATGCGACAGTTTCCTGCAGTCAGTTAGGGACCTTCTGACAACAACGCTCTGTGTTTCAAAGTTGATCAGAGAAGTGGAGGCACTTGTCAGTGAGAGAAAGACTATTGTGCACTACCATCAAGATTCATGTTTTATCAATGAGATACTGTGTACTGTAACATCAACCTGTAGGCAGGCACTGTTCCCAGTTCAGATCAGACACTTCTTACAGCTTTAAGACTCTCGGACTCTGTGTGCTCTGCAGTGATCTGTTAGGTCATAAGCCCTGGGAAGCAGGAATTGTCAGCTTGTACTACAGATGCGTGCTTGGTGCATGTAGCTTGGTGCAAACAGGGAGCAGAGAACCAGCTGGACTCTACAGGATAAAGCTTCCACTGTCACACTGTAATGGTTAGCCTAGGGGCTTTTCCCACTGTCTCCATGGCAACACTGACAGACAAGAGCGCAGACCGTTCATGACCACGCATATAAAGTCTCTACAGGCTGACATAGGTAGGTGTGTGTGTGTATCTCTCACCATATAAAGTCTCTGCAGTGGGAGCAGTAGGTAGGCTGTCGTAGGTATGTGGCCATGAACTTGTGTCCGTTGACCTGATGGACCCTCCTTCGTACGGCACCCTGCCTCTTCCTTGGCCGCATGCGCTCCCGAAACACACGCTCCTCTGCATTCTCACTGGAGCCTGGAGCTAGAGAAACACACAGTATTAGCAAAACCAAGGAATCATAGGACTGTAACATGGGAAACACATGACTTCATCTTTAATTTATCAACTGGTACACAACAGAATGCCACAAGAAGGAGGCTGATGAATTATTTCCCATTGGTGAAGAGTCTGCCAGTAGTATGGTTCTCCACACTGCTACTCCAACCCCCTACAGCTGGGAGGGAATTGAACAGTCCAGTGCTGCAGGGGTGTCATTTAAGCAATAAGGCCCGAGGGGGTGTGGTATATGGTCAATATACCACGGCTAAGCACGACGCAACACGGAGTGTCTGGACACAGCCCTTAGCCGTGGTACAATACATGACCAAAAGTATGACCAAAAGACTGCTCGTTGAACATCTCATTCCAAAATCATGGGCATGAATATGGAGTGGGACCCCCCTTTGCTGCTATAACAGCCTCCAATCTTCTGGGAAGGCTTTCTACTAGATGTTGGAACATTGCTGCGAGGACTTGCTTCCATTCAGCCACAAGAGCATTAGTGAGGTCGGGCACTGATGTTGGGCGATTAGGCCTGGCTCGCAGTCGGTACTCCAATTCATCCCAAAGGTGTTCGATGGGGTTGAGGTCAGGGCTCTGTGTAGGCCAGTCAAATACTTCCACACCGATCTCGACAAACCATTTCTGTATGGACCTCGCTTTGTGCAGAGGGGCATTGTCATGCTGAAACAGGAAAGGGCCTTCCCCAAACTGTTGCCACAAAGTTGGAAGCACAAAATCGTCTAGAATGTCATTGTATGCTTTAGCGTTAAGATTTCCCTTCACTGGAACTAAGGGGCCTAGCCCAAACCATGAAAAACAGCCCCAGACCAT
>NC_059222.1:17194018-17209018 GCF_020615455.1 Coregonus clupeaformis | reverse complement strand
TGTGTCACCATGCAAGTGCCTGTGTGTTTGGGGGCATGTGTGTGCATGCCGGTGTGTAGTGTGCCTGTGTGTGTGTGTGTCACCGAGCGTGTGTGTGTGTGAGTGTGTGTGTCACCGAGCATGTGTGTGTGTGTGTTTGCGCCTGTGTGTGTGTTTGTGGATTTGTGTGTTTGTGGACCTGAACATTCCCAGCCCCGTCTATCTGTGACAGGTGTCCCATCTGTAGCCCTTGGCCAGACAGAGGGATGTTCAGGGAGGCTGTGGAGGGGATGACTTAGTGGATGACTTAGTGCAGGAATGGGCAACTCCTCAAGGGGCCTGATTGGTGTCACACTTTTGCCCCAGCTCCAGCGAACACACCTGACTCCAATAATCAACTAATCATGATCTTCAGTTTAGAATGCAATTAGTTTAATCAGCTGTGTTTGATAGGGATGGGGAAAAAGTGTGACACCACTCTGGCCCCCGAGGACTGGAGTTGCCCATCCCTGACTTAGTGGATGACTTAGTGGGTAGGGATGGATGTTATCAGACCTTATCCAGAGGAGTGGATGACTTAGTGGGTAGGGATGGATGACATCAGACCTTATCCAGAGGAGTAATAAGCAATACATCACATCTAGGTGGTGGGTCAAAGCATCGTATCTGCTTTAGTTTTCGAGATTATCGGTCCCTGGCGAGGGAGGAGCTGTTTTTTTTCTCAAAATACTTACTTTTATGTTCGCTAGCTGGACAGGCAAACGCTGGCAAGTACTAAATAGCAAACCAATCAAAACTCGGCAGCTAAGATGGCGACTCAGGCGGTACAAAATAATTTCATATCTTTCTGAGTTTTCTATGGTGTTTGTAGAACCACCTGCAACTGGACACGGACATTTATAAGATAACTGTTTTCCAGAATCGAGATCGAAGAGAGTATCGTATAGTTGAATAATCTACGTCTGCGATTTCTATAACCTGTAACATCCTTCAATGCACACATCACATTATCTAGTGTACAATCTGGAGTAGGATGCAGAGCACCCTGCCTCTGTCATTATCCTAGACCCCTAGCTGTTGGAATTTTTTTGTCTGTCAGGATGTTAATTTTCCAGCTCATAAACCACAATCCTTTACGGTGATGATTTCTTTGATTCATTCTTCTCTCACTTTTGTGTCCCTATTCGATCTATTCAGCTCTCCTCTCCTTTATCCTGCGCCCAGAGATCAACCAAGTGTTAATCGACAAGCATGGGCTCAGCTGATTCACTCACCTGTGAGGAGAACCATCCTCCTGCAGTTTGAACTAGCCCTGCCGTCACTATTTAGACATTGAGACCACATATGCATTTGCCTTTTCTTTGTGGGTTTTGTCTTACACAGTCTAGTGCATTTTAGAGTTGAAGAACACCAACTACAGATACACTAGCTTGTTAGAGCATCTCGAAGACTAAATTCAATATAGAATCAGTTTGACGAGGTAAGAAACAGATTAAGTTTTACTATTGTAACATGCAGTGATGAGAATTCTATTGTCCCCGTCAGGAGCCCAGGCTTTTGCCATAGATGGTAGAGTTCTCGTCACTGGATCACACTATCTTAAGATTGCATTCCGCTAAGGCACTTGTCTCTCTCTACATCGGTCAGCTACATTGGTGACCAGGGTGGGAACCTTTCGTTTCACGCTATGGAGCTTGGGCACACAAATGCTCCTAGGGAGACGGGGGAATACTGAAGCATGCATTGACGGAAGTTCTACTGTCTCCATAAGAGGCTTTTGGCATAGATAGTAAAGCTCTCATTATTGGACTGCAACATTGTAAGATTGTGCCCCCCACGGCACTTCTCTCTCTATTGATTGGTAGGTTACACTATATTTAGATACTTCAAATTCTGCCTGACACACCTTTGCTATTTGTCTCTGTACTCAATAAAGGGTGATACACTAAATGTGATGGTGTTCTTTGTTCGAATGTATATGCATGAAACGTACATTATGGAAAACATGTCTCACACTCAGTCATAGTTAGTAGTAGAATAATGGATTGGCAAGAATTTGACAACTTTTAGTAGGAAAGTTAGGCTAATCATTTAAAGTACCTAAATATACTCACATTCACTGAACATTTAGTATTTGAAACTCAAACATTAATTTCCCAACTGTTTTTTCTATAATCCTACAGGCTCTTTATCATTCTCCATACCTTCTATTCCAATGCATCCATCATTATACCCACCATGGTTTGTGAACTCATTTGAGAACGTATCTGGTTTAGAAACTCCGGTCATCTTATTGCAGAGCACATTGTAAACATTTTGCCCAGCTGTTTCTAGAGAAGATTGTATTGCAAGGTATGCTATAAGTCTAGGATATGCTGTGTTGGCTAATATGCATATGCAGCAGTAGTTTTTAAACCTCCATTCTAGCATACATGACACACATCTTTCTATCTACATGCTTTTATTTGGGTTTCTATGCAAAGTATATTATTGTATTTTTCTTTAAGCCTGCAGCTAGTTACTTGAAATGAGACATATAATCACGCCAAAACTTGATTCAAAAACAGAGAGCTAGCTAATGAAACACTAGCCTCCTGAGTAGGCA
Organism: Coregonus clupeaformis; assembly: GCF_020615455.1. Lineage (NCBI taxonomy): Eukaryota > Metazoa > Chordata > Actinopteri > Salmoniformes > Salmonidae > Coregonus > Coregonus clupeaformis. Next base: position 17,206,434 of record NC_059222.1, on the reverse strand, counting down.
AACTGACATTTACAGTAGCTGGCTAGGCTGGTCAAACTGGCTAGCTTTCAATAAATTGGCTAAATGGTCAACAGAGTTAACTCTTCATACGATCAAGACAATTCGTATTGCATGCTGCACTCATAAACAGATATTTATCGTATTTAAGTCTTTGGGAGCTCATCACACACATACAGAAAGCAGCTTGAGTTTTCATTTGAGGCTGTTTACATCCCAGATAGAAGCAGGCCATTGGTTTTGCAGTTCCCTCGACGGGGATTGATTAACTTCATGTTTTTTGGCTTCGGCCCACCACCTAATCAACTATGTGTCAATGGAGAGATGTGACAATACAGCCAGACTGGACCATTCTATAAGGGCTGTTCCCACAATGTATTGGGCCTTCCGCTTCATCATGCACTCTGTAGGAAGATCTCAACTCCTCACGTCCTCTCTCCTCGTCTCCTTCTCAAAACCCATTGGATGAGAAAGCCAGAGGTCCCTCCCCTCTGACCTTCTCCTCCAATGGGTCCTCAGTCGTACCCCTCCAGCCCCTAAGCCGTCACCATTGCCTAGCAACTGGCACTGGCTGCCTAGCAACAGCCGTAACCATACCCCTGTAGGAGGGGAGATGGCTCTTTGTCAATGGTAGAGGCCACGTCACTCATGTGTGATGTCATCGGTCCCCTGTTAGCGCTGTGACCATCCCTCTTGGTGAGGATCTCTCTACACAAGGGGGTGCTGGTAGTGTGTGGCAACATGTGCTCACTATATTAGGCCTGCAGATATGTGAGTGACGTACCTTCCTGGCAATCCCCATTGCACATCACAGAGATTGAGCACTGCATTCATGCAGGAGTACACAAGCGCGCACAAACATAGGTAAATGCATGTATATGCACACACTCAAACATGAAAACACACAGAAACAAATATAAACTCTACAAAAATACACACACACACACACACACACATCCATTTGAGCGGTACTATTGAGTGTCAGAGAGCTGCTCTGGCTCCGAGAGAGAGAAAGAGGAGGAAGAGAGGAGGAGGGATGAGAGGCACTCTGTGTGGGTGATAGGGTCCACTCCATGTCCCCAGGCCCACAGCTCTTCACACAGGAGCCATCCACAGGCCCAATTAAAGCTGCATTAATCACAACCCACTGGCAGTAGACAGACACAGACACCTGACCCAGCCCACTACTGCACAACCACCACCCACACATCAATATGCATATTACACACACACACACACACACACACACACACACACACACACACACACACACACACACACACACACACACACACACACACACACAGTGTAACAACACAACTACATAGGCCCACCAGTGTTCATGTAGGTTCATACTAGTGCATCACTGTCTTTAGACACATGTGTGTGATCTCTAGTGAGAGTATGCCTCTGTAAAGGTCACCAACAGCAAGTCAATGACAGCAGGTCTTTCAGTCTCAGCCCTATGTGAGTGACTCATACAAGGATGTAGAACACTCTAGGTGAGATGGTGAACACATTTATGTGAAGGACATAGGAAGCAGGTCACAGTGAAAGCACGACAAGGCCTGGAAGGACAGCGCATCAGTCCAAAGGCATCAGTCCTGTGTGTTAGGGTGAGAGGTTGATCCTCGTGAGCGAGGATCTCAGGCAGAGATAGATTGATAGCCATAAGCGCCACCGCTGGGGAATTGAAGGGATCTAATGAGGATCATAGTCAAAGACAACAGCAGCCAGTTATCTAACCAGCCATCTGGACCTCACAGGCCTGGAAGTGCTGCTGTGGAGTCGTTCACTCTTTCACTCACTCTTTCACTCACTCTGCACAAACAGGGAGGGGAGATGGGGGAGAGAGAGCAAAGGAAAGAGAGAGAGGAGAGGGAGAGAGAACAAGACAGACAGAGAGAGAATGGGTAGAAAGTGTTTACAGAGGAGAGTTGACACAGTGGTGTAATGGGACTGTTTTTCCGTTGCATCGACCTGCTGCGGGCCTTCAGGGCAGGTGGTGTGAGGTGCTAATCAAGCCCAGCTAGTGAGCTATTTTCAGGCGTTGCCCACCGGGGCTGCTCCTGCCAGGTAGACAGCTTGCACGGCTGCTCTCCATGTGAGCTGGAAAATACCTTGTGGCTGTCCTAGCGTTGCTGCTGCTGTCCTCCTGACCTCAGAGTCATCAGTACACAACCTCCACTGCTTTCACTGTGTTTGTTAGTATTCACCCTGGACAGGACTACAGTCATTATAACTGCCACACCCAGGAAAACATGAACTGAGACTACGTACTGTTTACAAGGTGTCCTTTCCTTATCTCCTTCCCATCATGGCTGCCAATACACAAGATTCAATTCACTTTATTAAGGGGTTCCTATGATCTATCACAATACTTTTTTTTACACACTGTCATGCAAATTGTACCATTTGTAACTTTATATATTAATTGTATATTCTACTATTGTTTCTCCTGTTTGGTATTAATACAAATATGAACACAATTAACTTGAATAATCCCCAGAGGGTGATTGGTGTAAGAAAAGGTCTCCATCACGTAACCTTCATCTATCAAGGCCTCAGTGGTAGCTCTCAGGGAAAGGAGATGAGGAGAGGAAGTTTCACCAGGCGATTGGGACACTGCCATGGAGCCCTACTGGTCACATGAGCTCTCGGGCCAGGCCACGCCAGGCACTGGTGTCACATGACCTCCTCAGCATAAGGCTCTTCCTGTTTCACCCTCTGTGTTTGGGAGAGAGGGAGAGTACAGCTACTCCAGGGGCACTGCTCAGAGAAAGAGACACTTTAAAACAAGACACTCAGCTTCCTTTTACACAACAGCACTTTAAGGATGGTATCCTACAGTGGCAGCCGGCAGGATGGAGTCTTAAGTGTGTGTGTGTGCATGTGTGTTTCTAAAATATATGTTTTACACCTAGACTGAAGCAACGACATAGACAGAGATATAGAGAATGACAAAGTGAGAGGATATACACAGTCACAAAGACAGGAGAGAGAGAGAGAGAGAGAGAGAGAGAGAGAGAGAGAGAGAGAGAGAGAGAGAGAGAGAGAGAGAGAGAGAGAGAGAGAGAGAGAGAGAGAGAGAGAGAGAGAGAGAGAGAGAGACAGCGAGAGACAGAGAGAGAGAGAGCGAGAGCGAGAGCGAGAGACAGCGAGAGAGAGAGAGAGAGACAGCGAGAGAGAGAGACAGAGAGAGAGAGAGAGACAGCGAGAGAGAGAGAGAGAGAGACAGAGAGAGAGAGAGAGAGACAGCGAGAGAGAGAGAGAGACAGCGAGAGAGAGAGAGACAGCGAGAGAGAGAGAGAGAGAGAGAGAGAGAGCGAGAGAGATGTGAATAAACATGTGCTACTGTCGGTCTGGCCCAGAACTGGCTGACATACGTTTACATAAACACAGGTGGAGTGAGCTACTCTCCCGTATAAAAAAAGTGTGTGTGTGTGTGTGTGTGTGTGTGTGTATGTAGAGCTTCCCGAATAAAGCTTGCCTATGTAAGGAGGATCCGGGACTGTCATTTTCAAAGTGATGAGTAAACACTGGTGTCCCTGTAGCTTTCACAGACACATAGAACAGACACACACACACACATAACACAGTATCATTGATCTGCCTCTCCTCAACAACACTCAACTCCTGCAAGTCAAGACAGATGCCCAGTCCCAAATCGACCCCAAGCCCATACCCCTAGGAACTTGTTGTGTAACCTAGTTTTGATGCTTGTGTAGTCCTGCGGATATTGCCATGTTGGGGTTGGGCACCTCTCCTTTCCCACTCTGAGCATTTAGGCTATAGGTTCTTTACAGTACCAACTCACCACAACCCTTATAGGTTGAATGTAAACAAACTCTAAAATAATTGTTTACCATAGTAATGTAATGGACCAAGATACAGTATCTTTGCCCCCTTATTGACACATAGCTGTGCCCAGTAAGTTCAGCAAGCTAAAACAAACTGACTCTCCTCTAAATAGACAATAAACAAACAAGAAAGCTGTACGTGCTGAATGCGTGCATCTATATCTGTTTTGTTTTCACTGTCGGGTTAGCGCGTTTGTTTGTGTTCAGCCTTTGGTGGGCAGGTGAATGATAGGCTCTCTGACTATCCAGGCACGCTGAGGTTACTAACAGAGACTGCACTCATTGGCTAATTATCTGTTTGCCTGGAAGAGGAGACATGACAAACTAACAGGGGAGGAGGGGGACAACAGGCCCTGCAAGCTACAATCAATCCATTAGCCTCCCAGCTAAGAGGAGGAAATTAGGCTTGGGCGGTATACCGTATATACCGGGGTATTTGGAAATAGTCACGGGATGGTTTTTCAATACCGTCAATCCCGTTTGTCACAATCGTTGACGGACGGGTCAGACCAAGGTGCAGCGTGATATGCATACATGTTTATTTAAACTTAATAAACGCTCAACAAAACAATAAACGAAACGAGGGGCTGACGTCTGGGTCTGGATTGGAGCCGCTGACCGGAGCTGGACTAGGCACCGGTGGAGCGGACTGCTCTGGCTCCGGAGTGGAGCCGCTGACCGGATCTGGACTGGACCCCGGTGGAGCGGACTGCTCTGGCTCCGGATTGGAGCAGGTGACCGGAGCTGGATCAGGCACCGGTGGAGCGGACTGCTCTGTCTCCGGAGTGGAGCCGCTGACCGGAGCTGGACTGGACCCCGGTGAAGCGGATTGCTCTGGCTCCGGAGTGGAGCAGCTGACCGGAGCTGAACTGGGCACCGGTGGAGCGGACTGCTCTGGCTCCGGAGTAGCGCAGCTGACCGGTGCCGAACCAGGCACCGGTGGAACAGGCACGGGCCGTGCCGGGCTGGCGATGCACACCACTGGCTTGGTGCAAGGGACAGGAACAGGCTGGACCGGGCTGGCGACGCGCACCACTGGCTTGGTGCGGGGAGCAGGAACAGGCCGGACCGGGCTGGCGACGCGCACCACTGGCTTGGTGCGTGGAACAGGCCGTACCGGGCTGGCGACGCGCACCACTGGCTTGGTGCGAGGGACAGGAATAGACCGGACCGGGCTGGCGACGCGCACCACTGGCTTGGTGCGAGGGACAGGAACAGGCCGGACCGGGCTGGCGACGCGCACCACTGGCTTGGTGCGTGGGGCAGGAACAGGCCGGGCCGGGCTGGCGACGCGCACCACTGGCTTGGTGCGAGGAGCAGGAACAGGCCGGGCCGGACTGGCGACGCGCACCACTGGCTTGGTGCGAGGCGCAGGAACAGGCCGGGCCGGGCTGGCGACGCGCACCACTGGCTTGGTGCGAGGAGCAGGAACGGGTCGGGCCGTACTGGGAACATGCACCACTGGCTTAGTGCGGAGAGCAGGAACGGGCCGGACCGGACTGGCGACACGCACCACTTTCTTCTGCTGCCTAACCAGCTCCTCTCGCCGTGCCTCTACACTTTCCTTCTGCTCCCTCTGAACCAATAGCCCCCGTAATCTGGTGGCCTCCTAACCAGCAGATCCGCCCTGTCGCGGCCTCCTGCTGCCTCGTCGTCCACACCGTGTGCCCCCCCCAAAAAAATTATTGGGGTTGCCTCTCGGGTCTCCGTCGTCGGCACGGTTGGCGCCGTTTCTCCTCTCCTGCCTGGGCATCTACCTTCGCCCATGGCCCTTTCCCCGCAAATATCTCCTCCCATGACCACCATTTGCCCACCTGTGACATGGCTATTCGCTCCTCCTGGGCACGCTGCTTGGTCGTCGTTTGGTGGGATCTTCTGTCACGATCGTTGACGGACGGGTCAGACCAAGGCGCAGCGTGATATGCATACATGTTTATTTAAACTAAACTCAACAAAACAATAAACTAAACGAAACGTGAAGTCCAAGGTAGACACAAACAACATACCTCATACGGAACAAGATCCCACAACCCACTAGTGCCAATAGGCTGCCTAAGTATGGGACCCAATCAGAGACAACGAGCGACAGCTGCCTCTGATTGGGAACCACACAGGCCAACATAGATCTAGAAAACCTAGATCACAAACATAGAAAATCACACCCTCGCTCAACAAATAAGAGTCCCCAGAGTCAGGGCGTGACACCGTTGAAACTATTTCTTATAAGTTTTTCAATACATTTAAATATTTGTAGCTACTTTTTATGTAAATACCTGCAGTCAACTTGTGCAATATGTTAGGAGATAAAGCAGATCACGTTCTTCATTTCACTGTACACATTATTTTACATTATGACGCTTACTGTACGTAGTTCCCCAGAACAGTTGAGCCAGTCACATGTTTGTTTGTAAATAGCACAACGGGAGAAAGCAAGAGCAGGGGTCGCGTTTTATAATGAAAGTCAACAGAGTATTTCTTACTTCAATAGAGTGATCAGGGATGTGCAACTATAGTTTTCCTTCACAGAAAATGCATTAGTGCAACACATTCGGCAGAAAATAGCTTCATTTTCATCAGATGACAACAGAAGTGCAGCACTATTTGGCTGGCAGCCACACAAGTAAATGAGCTTAACAAAAAAGCAAGGTCTTTTTAGTAAAAACGATGCATGGCCATCCTATGTCTAATGTATATCATAGAAAGAATGTAGCCAGCTACATTTCCTAATGTTTTGCCTAGAGTTAATCTTGTATTTTAACTGAGAAAAATAAAAGTACCGGAGAAAAGTAGAAAGACATCTGTCAGAGTGCTGTCAGTTCGTGAATGCCAGTTCGTGAATTCTCATCCAAGTGGAGAAGTGCAACTGAAGCACACAATTAGTCAGATGCCGAGCAGAAATTACAATAAGAAGGATTTGACATCTGTGTTTACAAAACGCAGCAAGAGATTTCTTATGCGTTTTATCTTGTTTTCCCTGTGTGAAAAATTAAGAATTCTGCGTTAACGCGACCCCTAAATTTAACTTGCTAGTTATCTAAGTAAGTTATTGAATTAATAAGGTGATGGGGCATCATATTGTGTACGCAACTCCAGACTCCACACAGACACAGTGTGTAGCCTACACATGCTGCTCCAGAGCCAGTACCGTTCTTCCTTCAGACAAGCACGGGTCAAAGCTTTGTTCATTTGCACAATGTTCTCTCGTTCACATTCACTTGTAAATGTCCAAACTCACCAAAGATGACATTCAGTAGCACCTACCTATATATGTATAATTTTATGAGCTGCATTGCCTGTCTTTGAAATTCGTTAATTTTCGTTTGCGCTCGTTAGCATATTTAGCTAGCAGCCTCCATGGAAATTCACTATTACTTGTGCTAATTCTGTTAGCATTCTGGTAATGGACACCCAATAAACGTTTTTTTGGCATCCGCTTTTGTACTAAGCCGGTATTACCGTATATCCCAGTATGAGAGGACAGTATGATGATATGAAAATCTGGTACCGCCAAACCCTAGAGGAAATAACACACTATTGGCTGTAATGTATCCATGGTAGCAATGCTAAAAGAAGGCTAACGCCAGTGAATAGTGGGTAGTCAGCAAAAAACTGGGTGAAAAAGGTTGGTCTACGACCACTAGCTAACCGTTGCCTTAATACACACGCAAACAATCAGACACTGTGCTTCACTCACAAGATCTAAATTAGCCAGGAGCCATAGAGGAAAACTGAACCACATAGCTGGGTGTGTGTACTGTACTATACTTTACTGTTATCATACTGTACTGTACTGTTATCATACTGTACTATACTATACAGTTATCATACTGTACTATACTGTTATCATAATGTACTACACTACACTGTTATCATACTGTACTAAACTATGCTGTTATCATACTGTATTATGCTATTATCATACTGTCCTGTACTATACTGTTATCATACTGTAGTATAATGTTATCATACTGTACTATACTATAAGCATACTGTCCTGTACTATACTGTTATCATACTATAGTATACTGTTATCCTACCGTATTGTACTATACTGTCATCATACTGTACGATACTATCATCATACTGTCCTCTACTGTACTGTTATCATACTGTACTATAATATATTGGTATCATACTATACTGTACTATACTATACTGCTACCATACTGTAATATACTGTACTGTTATCATACTGTACTATAATATATTGTTATCATACTGTACTATACTATACTGTTATCATACTGTACTATACTGTTATAATACTGTACTGTAGTATACTATACTTTTATCATACTGAACTATACTATACTGTTATCAGACTGTACTATACTGTTATCATACTTTACAATATATTGTTACCATACTGTACTATACTATACTGTTATCATACTGTACTATACTGTACTGTATCATACTGTACTGTAGTATACTATACTGTTATCATACTGTACTATACTATACTGTTATCAGACTGCACTATGCTGTTATACTGTAGTGTACTATACTGTTATCATACTGTACTACACTATACTGTTATCATACTGTGCTGTATTATACCATACTGTTATCATACTGTAATGTACTATAATGTTATCCTACCGTACTGTACTATACTGTTATCATACTGTACTATACTACACTGTTATCATACTGTACTATACTATATTGTAATGATACTGTACTATACTATACTGTTATCATACTGTACTATAATATACTGTTATCATACTGTACTACACTATACTGATATCTGTTAGGCCTACTGCTGCTAGGTAGCTCTCTCTCTGCTCTCCCCCTCCCCTCTGTCTGTCCTTGATTGCAGGAGTGAAGTCTGGTGTGCGGGAGTCAGGGTTCCAGCTGCAGCTCATTCACCATAATCACCTCAGCCTTTAAGACCCGGTCAAACTTTCCACTCATCGTCAGATCATAGTCAAGACAACCATATATTTGGAACCTGACTCCTGCCTCCGCTTCACTCCTGCCACCACCATCCTGCTCTTCACTATCGGGCCTCTCCTTTGGACTCACCACGGACACTAGGACATTACGGTACCACACCTGCCCTGACCTGGATCTGTACCCTCCCTGTAACCTGGACTTGCTCTTCCCCATTTATTGGAAACCTGGACTATTGAACATTATAATAAACCTGTTAAAACTTCTCTGGCTTGGTGTACTTGTCTGCATTTGGGTTCTATCCAGTTAAATCATAACAGTATGATCTGACCAACATGAACCCAGCAGACAGTAGCTCGGATACCACCCCAGAGTGCACTCAAATTTGGACTGCCATAGCCAATCAGGGCATTCTACTTGGCCAACATGATACCCTGTTTAAGACGATTGCTGAGGACAGTCAGGTGCTGCTTAATCAGGTTCAATTACTCACCAATCAAGTGTCTGCCCTTACTACCCCTTCAGCCCAGATCAGAGAGCCTTTTGTTCCTGCTCCAGAGCGCTATGACGGGAACATGGGAACCTGTGGCGATTTTTTGACTCAATGCTCGTTAGTGTTTGAACAACAGCCCCTCACCTACGCCTCAGAAAGAGCCCGTATTGCCTACCTTATCAACTCTACTAGCGGTTCCGCTCGTGCCTGGGGATCCGCGGTCTGGGAGAGTCAGTCGGACATTTGCAACGCTTACGTGGCCTTCACCACGGAGATGAGGAAGGTTTTTGACCACCCCGCACGGGGCAAGGAGGCTGCGAAACGGTTGTTTTCTCTTCGGCAGGGGGCTCGTAGTGTGGCGGAGATGGCAGTGGAGTTTCGGACTTTAGCAGCAGTGAGTGGTTGGAATGACGAGGCATTACAAGGAGTGTTCATCAATGCTTTGTCTGAGATTTTAAAAGATGAATTGGTGTCATATGATGAATCGCCTACGCTGGATAATCTTATTTCACTCACTATCAGGTTGGATAATCGGATTCGGGAGCGCCGCCGGGAGAGGAGTGTTAGTTCCAAGCAACCTGTCTGTCATCAACAAACTCCTCCCTGCATCGTCCCTACGGAGAGAGCCGTGTCTTCCCGAGTCGATACGAGGAGCACTGAACCCGAAGCCATGGAGGTGGGTCGTGCACGGTTGTCCTCAGAGGAGCGTGCACGTCGTATTCAGGCTCGGGTCTGCCTGTATTGTGGAGAAGCTGGTCATTTCGTTCCTTCCTGCCCAGTTCGTCCGGGAAAAGGGCCGGCTCATCATTTATGGGAGAAGTTTTGGTGAGCCGAGCAGCGGATTCTTCCTCTTCTCCCCGCATTCTGCTCCAGGCATCCCTCCAGTGGCAGTCCCAGAATTTCTCTGTTAGTGCGCTGATTGACTCTGGTGCCGACGAAAGCTTTTGGATAGAGAGTGGGCTCAACAAATGGATTTGGAGACTGTTCCTATGGACTGTCCGCTGCAGGCTAAGGGTCTAAATGGACAATTGTTGACCCGCATTACCCATCAGACTGTTCCTGTTTGTCTTAGAGTGTCGGGAAATCATCAGGAGAACATTCAATTCCATATTATCGACTGCCCACAGACTCCCCTGGTCCTTGGTATCCCCTGGCTCATAAAACACAATCCACACATTGATTGGGTGACAGGTAGCATTGTTTCATGGAGCACATTTTGTCATGTGAATTGTTTGTGTTCTGCTCAGACTCCTGCCAGTACTGTGCCTCAACCTCCACTGGAGTCCATGGATCTTTCTGCTGTTCCTGACGTGTATCATGACCTGGCATCCGTTTTCTGCAAACACAGAGCTACTTCTCTTCCTCCTCACCGGCCCTTACGACTGCGCCATTGACCTCCAGCCAGGAGCCCCGCTCCCCCAGCAGTCGCCTGTACAATCTCTCCCGGCCGGAGACGGAGGCTATGGAGAACTACATTCGGGACTCCTTGGCGGCAGGTATTATGCGTCCTTCCTCGTCACCTGTAGGAGCGGGATTCTTTTTTGTTGCTAAGAAGGATAAGACCCTCAGACCCTGTATTGATTACCGTGGACTTAACAACATCACCATTAAGAACAAGTATTCTCTGCCTTTGATTAATTCTGCTTTTCCCCTCCTTCATGGTGCTACCATCTTTACGAAACTGGATCTACGAAATGCGTATCACCTGGTGCGCATTCGTAAGGGGTGATGAATGGAAGACTGCCTTCAACACACCCTTGGGACATTTTGAGTATCGGGTTATGCCTTTTGGGTTGTCTAATGCCCCTGCTGTTTTTCAGGCACTAGTCAATGATGTCCTTCGGGACATGTTGAATCGGTTTGTTTTTGTCTATCTGGATGATATCTTGATTTTCTCAGAGTCCTCCCAGGAACATGAACTGCATGTGCGCCAGGTGTTGCAAAAGGTTGTTGGAGAACAAACTGTTTGTGAAGATGGAGAAATGTGAATTTCATGTGTCTGAGACCTCTTTTTTGGGTTACATCATAGCTCAGGGGGAGCTGCGGATGGACCCAGCTAAGATCTCTGCTGTCACGGACTGGCCAGCTCCCTCTACCCGCAAAACAACTTCAACGATTCCTGGGGTTTGCGAACTTCTATAGGAGGTTCATCAAGGACTACAGCCGCATTGCGGCGCCACTCACCGCTCTCACCTCCATCTCACGACCGTTCGCTTGGAATGAAGGGGCCGAATCAGCGTTCGAAGAACTGAAACATCGCTTCGCCTCGGCTCCCATTCTGATGCAGCCGGACCCCGACCGCCAGTTTGTCGTGGAGGTGGATGCATCCGACACTGGGGTAGGTGCAGTGTTGTCACAACGTTCTCCTGAAGATAACAAACTGCATCCCTGTGCTTTTCTCTCAAGGAAACTTTCTCAGGCAGAGAGGAATTATGATGTTGGAAATCGTGAACTGCTCGCCGTTAAGCTGGCTCTCGAGGAGTGGCGACATTGGTTGGAGGGGGCGGAACAACCCTTCATCGTTTGGACGGATCATAAGAATCTGGCTTACCTCCAGTCAGCGAAGCAAATCAACCCCCGTCAAGCCAGGTGGGCACTATTTTTTGGGAGATTCAATTTTTCTCTGTCTTACCGTCCTGGGTCACGCAACGTCAAGCCTGACGCCCTGTCTCGTGTTCATTCGGCTGTTGATACTGGTAGTAACCCTGAACCCATTTTGCCTCCTACCTGCAGTATTGCAGTCATCACATGTGACATCGAGGGGATTGTTAGACAGGCTCAACATCATCAAGCTGACCCTGGGAGGGGTCCTCCTAACCGGATGTTTGTCCCTGAGTCTGCTCGCTTCCAGGTACTTCAGTGGGCTCACTCGTCTCCCCTTACCTGTCACCCTGGAGTTTCGCGGACCCTTGACTTTGTGCGACGGAAGTTCTGGTGGGCCACGATGGAGGCGGACACTCGAGCCTTCATTGCTGCTTGTACGGTATGTGCACGAAGTAAAAACTCCACCCAGGCCAGCGCTGGTCATCTACGACCTCTACCTATACCCAGCCGGCCCTGGTCGCATATCGCTATGGATTTTGTCACTGGACTTCCCCCTCATCTGGTAAGACTGTCATTCTTACGGTGATTGATCGTTTTCTAAGTTCGCTCATTTTTTGGCCCTA
>NC_059222.1:17144018-17189018 GCF_020615455.1 Coregonus clupeaformis | reverse complement strand
TAAGCTTTTACAACAATGAATTTACATTTTAATATGTACAGCTACTTCACTCACCGACTTAACCCTAACTCTATCCATCTCAGGAAAAGCTGTGCACTGTGCGGGCATGATACACTTATTCATGATAATGGTAATGAAATAATCAGAGTACTTATGATGAAGTAGTTCATGATACATCTCAGTGTATATTATTATTGTTGTTCTTCACCCCAGACAGGGACAAACAGATGGTTGCCACTTTGTGACGACAAGCTCTTTTTTCTCCAACTGTCCAATGACTCACTCACACTAGCAAGTCACAGGAAATGCTAACTGTCCATTTCCTGATGTAACAATGATAACGGAGCCAGAAACTCTGACTCACGTACACTTCTGACACGGCCACAGTCACATTACAGAGAGACAGAATGAGAGAGAGAAAGAGAGCAAGAAATGAATAAAAGAATTGAAGCCTCACTGAGAAATATGTGAGTGTGATGTACTGTGACAGAGCACACCCACCCCGTGTTTGAGTGACATCAGTAACATCATGTTGAGTGATCCAGCCACCCTAAATAAGGGGTAAGAGAATGATGACAGAAAGAGACAGATGAGAGGGTCTTCTCCTTTTAGTGGCTCTAATCAGCATCCAGGAGAAGGAGAGGATGGAGGGAAGAAACGGAAAGAGAAAGAGAAAGAGAGAGAGAGAGAGAGAGAGAGAGAGAGAGAGAGAGAGAGAGAGAGAGAGAGAGAGAGAGAGAGAGAGAGAGAGAGAGAGAAAACAGATCTCATTTTGAATGGAAGCAGGCAAACCAATCAGAGCTCTTACTAAAGAGAGAGACAAGGAGAGTGAGAGAGAGAGAGAGAGAGAGAGAGAGAGAGAGAGAGAGAGAGAGAGAGAGAGAGACAGAGAGAGAGAGACAGAGAGAGAGAGAGACAGACAGAGACAGAGAGAGTGAGAGAGAGAGAGAGAGAGAGAGAGAGAGCGAGAGCGAGAGAGAGAGAGAGAGAGAGAGAGAGAGAGAGAGAGAGAGATTACAGATCTCATTTTGAATGGAAGCAGGCAAACCAATCAGAGCTTGGTCAGTGCTAGTTAAAAAATAAATAATTTAAGCTCAAGGATCAAATGTATTTATGTATCTAGTCCCCCCATTTGAAGGTTTCATAAGGACAAATTCACTTACATATATCTGTATTAAAGTAGTCAAAAGTTAAGTATTTGGTCCCATATTCCTAGCACACAATGACTACTGTACATCAAGCTTGTGACTCTACAAACTTGTTGGATGCATTTGCAGTTTGTTTTGTTTGTGTTTTAGATTATGTTGTGCCCCAATAGAAATGAATGGTAAATAATGTATTGAGTCATTCTTAATAAGAATATATTTTTTTATTGTAAATAAGAATATAATATGTTTCTGAGCACTTCTACATTAATGTGGATGCTACCATGACTACAGATAATCATGAATAAATCGTGAATTATAATAAGTGAGAAAGTTACAGAGGAATAAATATCATACCCCCCAAAAATGCTAACATCCTCCGTTATTGGTAAAGGTTAGCATGTCTTGGGGTATGATCCTTGTGTATCTGTAACTTTCTCACTCATCATTATTCACGATTCATTCATGATTATCTGTAATCATGGTATTATCCACATCAATCTAGAAGTGTTCAGAAACATATTATATTCTTATTTACAAAAAAGGTGACTCCAAAATAACACAATACATGATTTACCATTCATTTCTATTGGGCACAACCAAAACAACCAAAACAAACTGCAAATGCATCCAACAAGTTTGTAGAGTCACAAGCTTGATGTAGTCATTGCGTGGGTCCGAATATTGAACTTTTGACTACTTTAAAACACTATAAGTGAATGTGTCTAAACACCTTCAAATGGGGGACTAGATACATCAAGTGCTTTTATTTCAAAATAAAAAGTGACATTCTGTACTATCGCCTCATATTAAACATTTGATCTCAAATCCAAAATGATGGAGTAAAGAGCCAAATTCAAAGTTTTAGCTTCACTCTCCAAATAAATACGTTGGGGAGTGTATATAATGTAACATCTGCCACAAAACCCTAATAATGCACTTTCAAGGGAAAGTTTGTCAGTCATGTGGGATAAGTAGAAATGGGCATGTTGCCATATGTTTGGGCAAGCTGTGTCTAAGTGTAAAGTAGTCAGATCCACTCATCGTTGTTACTATAACAGCACAGCTCACAACTTACCTTCACTAGACGATCCAGACAGGTCCATGATGACGTACACCCTCCCCTCAGGCTCCAAGTCAATCTGGGAGAGAAGAACGAAACAGAACAAATTGTCAGCTTTCATACCGGAGTAGAAACACTGAACATGAAGTGCAGTAAGGTATGGAAGCATGAAACCATTTCAGTGTTTGTAGAAAATTATGTAGTGTACAGCAATGTCTCTCTCGTCCCCACACACACACACACACACACACACACACACACACACACACACACACACACACACACACACACACACACACAAACACACACACACACAGCGTTCTCTCTGAAGGGTATTGATTTGAGCAGCAGAGGGAAATGAGGCTGCTGCAGTAATGGCTGATATTCAGTATGGCCAGAGAGGAAGAGCTGAAGCGAGAGGGTCCACTCCTGTCAAAATCTGTCCACGTGATAAGCGATAAGCAGACCATCTGCCTTCCCGCCTTTGGGACAACGACTCCCATTGTTAGGACAGAGACAAGACCATCTCGTCATTACAGTATCTCTGGTATGGCTCTCAGGAGCTAGTGTGTGTGTGTGTGTGTGTATGTGTGTGTGTGTGTGTGTGTGTGTGTGTGTGTGTGTGTGTGTGTGTGTGTGTGGACATGTGTGTGTGTGTGCAGTATTACAACGTGCATGCCCTCGGGTTGCTGAATACTGCAGTGTTAATATATACTAAGACCAGGAAGAGTCCTGAGTGTGTTACATTGTAGCTTTGTGGGCAGTGCACATGGACGGTATACATACGTTCACCCACGGCCCTCTCTAAACCATACCCCCCACCCACACACACACACTCGCCCATCGATTGCCAAGCCTGAGCTCCAGTCCCTGGGGGCTCTACTGGGCATAAGCAGATGAGATTGAGTTCTGGTGTGTGTGTTTGTGTGTGTGTGTGTGTGTGTGTGTGAGCTCATCTCATAAGAGAGAGTGGGCAGGGATCGCGGCGGCTGGGGCTCAGAGAGTTTCTACCGGCAGCAGCCGCCCACGGCCCATCCATAATCCCCTTCTGCACAGTGCACACAGCCACACACACACACACACACAGAGACTGCACCCAGCAATTTCCTCATCTGGTCCTGTTTTGAGCACACACATTGCTGAGAATTGGTGCAATCTCCACCACAGAGAGGACATGGGCTTGGGCTAGATACGAGGTGAAGGAGGGGGGCGCTACAGTGACAAAATCCATCATTCTACCATAACGCATTCTAAAAGGGGATATGGCAACATTTGCAGATGGCAGAACTAGGCTGCAGCTATAGGTAGCTTTCACAGATTATATGCTACAATTATATAGACATTGCAGCCTTCCCAAGCCACCCTAACACAATACAACTCTCTAGCCTTCGCTCATCTCTCTCTCTCCCAGCTGCCCCAGATCCATCCATCAAACCCACTCATAGCCAGCCCAGTAAAGACAGCCCTTCTAGGGTACAGCAGTCTCTCTCTCTCTCTCTCTCTCTCTCTCTCTCTCTCTCTCACTCTCTCTCTCTCTCTCTCTCTCTCTGTCTCTCTCTCTCTCTCTGTCTCTCGTGTCTCTCTCTCGTGTCTCTCTCTCTCTCTCTGTCTCTCTCTCTCTCTCTCTCTCTCTCTCTCTCTCTCTCTCTCTCTCTCTCCTCGTGTCTCTCTCTCTCTCTCTCTCTCTGTCTCTCTCTCTCGTAACCTGAGAAAGGTCCCGTGCCCCGGTGTAGTCGTCTGGAAGATGTGCAGTGTAAACAGACAAAAGGGAGAGCGAGACAGAGGAAAAGAAAGACAGAGAGACAGAAGAAGAGAGAGACAGAGAAAGGGTGGAGTAGGCCTCTTCCCCAGCCTGCATGTTGGAACAATAGTCTTCCACCGGTAGGTTAGACACTACATTCCTCTGTATTTGAGGCCACAGAATTACATAGAAATAGAATATATAGAAAATAGATCATTTGACTGTCTAAGCAGCACAACAACACTACAGTCCATAGATCTCTACACTCTTAGAAAAAAAAGTTATATCTAGAACCTAAAAGGAGAACCGTTTGAATAACCCTGTTTGGGTTTTGCAGCTATTCTTCCTGGGGTCCACAAAAAACACAAAACATGACAAGTAGAACCCTTTCGGTTCCAGGTAGAACTCTTTTGAGTTCCATGTAGAACCATTTCCACAGAGGGAAAAAAAAGGGTTCTACCTGGACAGCTGAAGAACTCTTTCGGGACCCTTTTTGCTAAGAGTGTACTACAGATGGATAGCCAAGAACAAGATGTCGGGCACTTTGTAGATCAGTGCTCTTGAAGTGCATTCTGTACAATGCAGACTGTGAGAGGGACAAGTAGCCTATTCTTGCTGCCTAGTGCCTCCCCTCTCAGTGCTGTTGAGAAGGCCTCTGAGTGCTACTCAGAAGATTATGTTGTTGTCCGGATGGAGTAGAGACAGAGCCATGGTGGAGTGGCGACATGTTTGTTATCCCACCATGCGACCCCCGACGCCCCCCACCCCTGCCTCCTTTCCTGTGAGGTTACAGGCCTCCATTCATCAACAGCCTTCTGGGCACGCTCAGTCTCACAGGTGCAGTGGCCACTAAATATAGATGCCAGCTAAGGAAGGAAAGGCTGAGTGTGTGTGTGTGTGTGTGTGTGTGTGTGTGTGTGTGACATAGAGAGAGAGAGACAGAGTGTATGTTTCTGTGTGTTTCTGTGTGGTGTCCTGTATATGTGAGTGGGTTCCAGAGAGAAAGCCAACTAGATAAGGATGTGC
This sequence comes from Coregonus clupeaformis, assembly GCF_020615455.1. NCBI lineage: Eukaryota > Metazoa > Chordata > Actinopteri > Salmoniformes > Salmonidae > Coregonus > Coregonus clupeaformis. Next base: position 17,184,043 of record NC_059222.1, on the reverse strand, counting down.
GTTGTGTATTTGTATTTGTATTTGTGTGGGTGTCTGTGTGGACTTGAACTGTATAGAACCACATCTTTACGCAGCAACAATAGTGCTTTACCACTATAGAGTGCCTTAGGCAAGAACAGTACATTATCTATTTTCACATTGAATATCTGTGTTTTAGTTGCAGTATATTACATCTGTAGACACACAGAATACGTACATTGAGTGTACAAAACATTAGGACATAAAACATAATAATTTGCCCTCAGAACAGTCTCAATTCGTCGGGGCATGGACTCTACAAGGTGTCGAAAGTGTTCCACAGGGATACTGGCCCATGTTGACGCCAATGCTTCCCACAGTTGTGTCAAGTTGGCTGGTGTCCTTTGGGTGGTGGACCATTCTTGGTACACACGGGAAACTGTTGAGTGTGAAAAACCCAGCAGCGTTGCAGTTCTTGACAAAAAACGGTGGCCTGGGACCTACTACCATACCCCGTTTTGTCTTGCCCATTCACCCTCTGAATGGCACACATACACAATCCATGTCTAAATTGTCTCAAGGCTTAAAAATCCTTCTTTAACCTGTCTCCTCCCCTTAATCTACACTGAAGTGGATTTAACAAATGACATCAATAAGGGATCATAGCTTTCACCTGGATTCACCTGGTCAGTCTATGTCATGGAAATATGTCATGGCCCACGGGGGGCCAGGGGGGCCAGTATGAAAATGTATGCACTCACTTAACTGTAAGTCGCTCTGGATAAGAGCGTCTGCTAAATGACTAAAATGTAAAATGTAAAATGAAAGAGCAGGTGTCCTTAATGTTTTGTACACTCAGTGTATATAAAACCTACACCACATGGAGAAGAGTGATAGATATAGCATAATCTGTTCCCTATACCAAAAGACTGTGTAGCTAGGTACAACAGAGTGAATCAGAATCCTCAAGCTGTGACCAATACACTCAGAATGCTTTGAATATCTTCGATTACTCATCCTATATATCAACCTCTTTAGGTGCAGCAGCACTCCCAGGTTTACATGCTCGTCGTCATGTGATGGCGTCCCACTGGGCACACACTGGTTGAATCAACGACGTTTCCACGTCATTTCAATTAAGTTACGTTGTACCAACGTGGAATAGACGTTGAATTGATGTCTTTGCCCAGTGGAATTACATGTAGCCAGGGTGGGGGAGGGGAGGAGATGGGTAGGGGACCAGGAAATCAAATATTTTTTACTCAACTTTTTTTATAAATTAAAACAGTGTTTCATAATCCTGGTCATGGGGACCCTAGCACTATTTTGCCCTAGCACTACACAGCTGAGTTCTAATGATCAACTCATCATCAAGCTTTGATGATTTGAATCAGGTTGTGTAGTGCTAGGGCAAAAACAAAAATGTGCACCCCTTTGGGTCCCCAGGACCAGGATTGAGAACCACTGAATTAAAGGAATTACAGTTCATACATTTTTCTGTATATTCCTACTTGTTTGTTTATTCAGAATACTTCAAAAACAAGTCTTGGAATTGAAATAGTAGAGGATATATTGTACATAGTACATACATAGAAACAGATAGAAAAACAGACAGACAGATATACAGAGAGAGATGAGATTCTTCTATATTCAGCCTGTCAGTTACTTTGTCTTTTCTGCCTGCAACCATATGCACTGATATGACAGTGAGTGCTTTAAGTGCTGCACTCTAAACACAAGACACACTCATCCCCATTCAAGGTTATAGTTTTGTGTTTTTATATTCCTTTTCAAAAAAATTTTTGAAATTCAGTTTAGTTTCAGTTAGTTTTCAGATCTGGTTACTTGTTTTTATTTAGCTTACATTTCATAAAAACATTTACATTTGGTTTTTATATTATTTCATTTCAGTTTTTGTTTTTGTGTTAGGCTACTTTTTGTGTGTGTCCCTATGTGTGGGAGGCTAGGAGCTATTTATGTGTTGTTAAGTGTTTTCTTCTTTGTCACTTCTTAATTTCACTTAATCTCAATATCTGCAGTGCTGCTCGTGGCAACGTCATCTCGCTGAGTCTACCTTTCAGTTCTAGAGTCAATCTCAACGTGACATGCCAGATTCAGAAGCTTGAAAAACCATTAGAAAAAAAAGGTTGAAAACCCCATTCGATTTTCGAACAAACTTAATTCTAAATGATTTTTATTTTAGTTTGTTTTGGAGTCAAAGATAATAGTATAGTTTCAGTATAGTTTTAGTTTTTCAAACGGGTTTGTTAATTATTTTATTTCAGTTTACTAAATTGTTTTTCATGATTAGTTTACATTTTTGTTTCAGTTTTTGTTTACTACAATAACCATGCTTTCCACACACACACACAAAGTACACCGCAGAACCTCACACATGCACAAGAAAATGAAATTGCATAGTTTAAAGGTCCAATGCAGCTGTTTTTATCTCAATATCAAATCATTTCTGGGTAACAATTAAGTACCTTACTGTGATTGTTTTCAATTAAAATTGTAAAAAATAAACCTAAATAGCTTCGTAGCAAAGAGCAATTGCTCAAGCAAGAATTTTCCTAGGACTGTCTGGGAGTGGACTGAGTGGGATGGGGAAAAATGAAAATTAGCTGTTATTGGCAGAGAGGTTTGGAACTCTATTACTCTATTTATTTTTTAATTCAATATCTGTAGCCTTCGCTTCATTCGGCTCTCTCACTCTCATTACCACTGTGCCTCTATGTCAGTTAGGGCTGCAAAAACTATCATTTCTGATGACCCTAGCAGTTGTCCTATTTCATGTACAAGTGTGTATTATATGCATGTGTGAATTGGAAATATGTTTTTGCATATCCCAACTCCCCCTGAGACACCCTCGGAGAGTGGGGTCATGACCAGGGTCAGCCATTATCAATGGCGACCCAGGAGCAATTAAGGTTAGGTGCCTTGCTCAAGGGCACATCGACAGCTTTTCCCTTTGTTGGCTCAGGGATTCGAACTAGTGACCTTTCGGTTACTGGCCCAACACTAACTGCTAGGCTACCTGCCGCCCTATACACACACACACACTCTCCCTCCCTCCCTCCCTTGTCGGGGAAGCTGTTTTGTGAAAACACCTTGGGCTGATTGGCATCTGTTAAAAGATGTTGACATATTTTCAGCAATCAACCATCAAACCCTGACCCAACTGGTTTCATGCCTCCCCCTGGCATCTTTCATCAAATACCTCTTATCTTCTCTCCTGTTCATTCCTTCCCGCCATGTCCAACGACACGCTCCATCCCTTGCAATATAGGGGTGGTAGAGAGACAGGACTCTGTGTCTGTGAAAAAGCTCTTCAACTTTGCACCCCCCACCACCCCCATCTGTCTGTCTGTCTGTGTGTGTGTATCTATGCACCGTGTTGAGTCTTCAGAGGCTGTGGTGGGTCGCCCAAAAATAAAGGCCCTTGAGCAATCCTGCCTTCTTGTCTGAGTCTGTCTAAATGAGGATTGGCTCTGGCATTGGAGTATCTCTGAATCTGTCTAAATGAGGATTGGCTCTGGCAGTGGAGTATCTCTGAGTCTGTCTAAATTAGGATTGGCTCTGGCAGTGGAGTATCTCTGAGTCTGCCTAAATGAGGATTGGCTCTGGCAGTGGAGTATCTCTGAGTCTGTCTAAATTAGGATTGGTTCTGGCAGTGGAGTATCTCTGAGTCTGCCTAAATGGGGATTGGCTCTGGCAGTGGAGTATCTCTGAGTCTGTCTAAATTAGGATTGGTTCTGGCAGTGGAGTATCTCTGAGTCTGCCTAAATGGGGATTTTGGCTCTGGCAGTGGAGTATCTCTGAGTCTGCCTAAATGGGGATTGGCTCTGGCAGTGGAGTATCTCTGAGTTTGCCTAAATGGGGATTGGCTCTGGCAGTGGAGTATCTCTGAGTCTGTCTAAATTAGGATTGGTTCTGGCAGTGGAGTATCTCTGAGTCTACCTAAATGGGGATTGGCTCTGGCAGTGGAGTATCTCTGAGTCTGTCTAAATTAGGATTGGTTCTGGCAGTGGAGTATCTCTGAGTCTGCCTAAATGGGGATTTTGGCTCTGGCAGTGGAGTATCTCTGAGTCTGCCTAAATGGGGATTGGCTCTGGCAGTGGAGTAGCTCTCCTTCCTGATGAAGTGAAAGCACATGACAGTGCTGTTCTCTATGGCTCTGGCCCACCCAACACCGTGCTAAAGAGGGGATAGTATTTTGAGGAGAGTATCCACTACTGCACACACACACACACACACTAACACAATTGCATACTGCATTCATAGTGCTACAATGAGTGACACATTGAATAGTCCTTAATTACAGTTTCTAGGTAATTTCCTCTTTCCTTTGTCTGTCTATTCAATTTGGTCTTTCTAGTCTGTTTATCGCTATTGTCAAAAACTGAATGAAGGGATCTAGGAGAGGGAGAGAGAAAGAGAGGGGATAAAGAATGGGAGAGAGAGAGAGAGAGGGAGAAAGAGGGAGAGAATGAGAGAGAGGGGGGGGAGGGGCAAGGTTACAGGAGCAGGGAGAACACAGAGCACATTGTGTTTTATCTCTGGCCTCAGTGACAGTGTGCACCCGAAGAGTGACACACACCAGAGCCCTCTCTCTCTCTCTCACACACACACACACACACACACACACACACACACACACACACACACACACACACACACACACACACTTTAAAAAAACACACACGCGCCCTGTGAAACACACAAACACGTTGAAAAGCACTCATACACTCACCAGAGCCCCCTATGAAGCCTCCGAGAGACATACACGTGTATTGTGATATTGAATTTATGATTGCAAATTCAAATACTGTAGTATTTCTTTATGGTAATCACATTCAGTTAGAAAGGGATGCATTCTAATGAACCAACTGTGTTTCTGTGGTAGTGACCTGTTACCCAGATTAGCATTGGCAAGAAGCCATTTAAAAAAGCGTCAATCAATCATCATTTGCAATTAGCGATCAAAGGCACAGGCTACACAAGTGAAACAGTACAACTGCTGTCTAAAAAACACCAGCTGTCATGCATGGCAGGCAATACTTTAATTATAGTAAGATGATTCAGAATACAGACCCCCTGAATATCTGTTAATTTTCTGTTTGAAAACGGCATGTTGTAAATGAGGAAATAAACTGTAAAGCACAGCCAGCTGATTTGCATAGGTGGCCATCGTAAGCCTTAAGTGTGTGTATGTCTATGTGTGTGTGTGTGTGTGTGTGTGTGTGTGTGTGTGTGTGCGCACATACAGATCAAAACTGGGGATGGCAACACAGAGATGACTCTGGTGATATGCTGAAGGAAAACTGTAGCAGTGTGTGCAGAGAAAACACACGCCCAGTTGCACACAAAGTCAACGGAAGAGAGAATAAAACACTGAATGTAAAATTGTTTACATTTCTAGCATGTCTCCGGGGTACTTTTTCAAACAGCACTTCACTTCAAAGTCAATTAGTGTGATGAAGACGTTTCTATTAGCATGGAACAAAATTCCAATATCATCTCAACCCTAACACACACGCAAACACAGTTATACAAAACAGACATACACACTTGAGACCCGGGGAGCTTGCCTCAGTAGACCCTCTTTGAGAGATGTGCCTGGAGACGTTACACACACACGCGTGCACGGATGGGCGCACGCACACTCAATCTGGCCACCCTGCTGTGTGTCAGCAGAGAGTAGTTCAAGGTTGGGGATTGGCCTGGCTCCTGCAGCTAATGCACTCACACCAGCCAGAACAGAACAGAACAGAACACAGCTCTAGAAGCCAAGACTGGGCCTGCATCTAAACACCAGGGACAGGAGAAGCACACACAACATACATACAAATATACATACAGTGGGGAAAAAAAGTATTTAGTCAGCCACCAATTGTGCAAGTTCTCCCACTTAAAAAGATGAGAGAGGCCTGTAATTTTCATCATAGGTACACGTCAACTATGACAGACAAAATGAGATTTTTTTTCTCCAGAAAATCACATTGTAGGATTTTTATTGAATTTATTTGCAAATTATGGTGGAAAATAAGTATTTGGTCAATAACAAAAGTTTCTCAATACTTTGTTATATACCCTTTGTTGGCAATGACACAGGTCAAACGTTTTCTGTAAGTCTTCACAAGGTTTTCACACACTGTTGCTGGTATTTTGGCCCATTCCTCCATGCAGATCTCCTCTAGAGCAGTGATGTTTTGGGGCTGTCGCTAGGCAACACGGACTTTCAACTCCCTCCAAAGATTTTCTATGGGGTTGAGATCTGGAGACTGGCTAGGCCACTCCAGGACCTTGAAATGCTTCTTACGAAGCCACTCCTTCATTGCCCGGGCGGTGTGTTTGGGATCATTGTCATGCTGAAAGACCCAGCCACGTTTCATCTTCAATGCCCTTGCTGATGGAAGGAGGTTTTCACTCAAAATCTCACGATACATGGCCCCATTCATTCTTTCCTTTACACAGATCAGTCGTCCTGGTCCCTTTGCAGAAAAACAGCCCCAAAGCATGATGTTTCCACCCCCATGCTTCACAGTAGGTATGGTGTTCTTTGGATGCAACTCAGCATTCTTTGTCCTCCAAACACGACGAGTTGAGTTTTTACCAAAAAGTTATATTTTGGTTTCATCTGACCATATGACATTCTCCCAATCCTCTTCTGGATCATCCAAATGCACTCTAGCAAACTTCAGACAGGCCTGGACATGTACTGGCTTAAGCAGGGGGACACGTCTGGCACTGCAGGATTTGAGTCCCTGGCGGCGTAGTGTGTTACTGATGGTAGGCTTTGTTACTTTGGTCCCAGCTCTCTGCAGGTCATTCACTAGGTCCCCCCGTGTGGTTTGTGATTTTTGCTCACCGTTCTTGTGATCATTTTGACCCCACGGGGTGAGATCTTGCGTGGAGCCCCAGATCGAGGGAGATTATCGGTGGTCTTGTATGTCTTCCATTTCCTAATAATTGCTCCCACAGTTGATTTCTTCAAACCAAGCTGCTTACCTATTGCATATTCAGTCTTCCCAGCCTGGTGCAGGTCTACAATTTTGTTTCTGGTGTCTTTTGACAGCTCTTTGGTCTTGGCCATAGTGGAGTTTGGAGTGTGACTGTTTGAGGTTGTGGACAGGTGTCTTTTATACTGATAACAAGTTCAAACAGGTGCCATTAATACAGGTAACAAGTGGAGGACAGAGGAGCCTCTTAAAGAAGAAGTTACAGGTCTGTGAGAGCCAGAAATCTTGCTTGTTTGTAGGTGACCAAATACTTATTTTCCACCATAATTTGCAAATAAATTCATTAAAAATCCTACAATGTGATTTTCTGGAAAAAATATTCTCAATTTGTCTGTCATAGTTGACGTGTACCTATGATGAAATTACAGGCCTCTGTCATCTTTTTAAGTGGGAGAACTTGCACAATTGGTGGCTGACTAAATACTTTTCCCCCCCACTGTACATACAGTACCAGTCAAAAGTTTGGACACACCTACTCATTCAAGGGTTTTTCTTTATTTTTTACTATTTTCTACATTGTAGAATAATAGTGAAGACATCAAAACTGTGAAATAACACATATGGAATCATGTAGTAACCACAAAAGTGTTAAACAAATCAACAAATTATTCAAAGTAGCCGCCCTTTGCCTTGATGACAGCTTTGCACACTCTTGGCATTCTCTCAACCAGCTTCACCTGGAATGCTTTTCCAACAGTCTTGAAGGAGTTCCCAAATATGCTGTGTACCTGTTGGCTGCTTTTCCTTCACTCTGCGGTCCGACTCATCCCAATGGAGGCCAGGTCATCTGATGCAGCACTCCATAACTCTCCTTCTTGGTCAAATAGCCCTTACACAGCCTGGAGGTGTGTTGGGTCATTGTCCTGTTGAAAAACAAATGATAGTCCCACTAAGCGCAAACCAGATGGGATGGCGTATCGCTGCAGAATGCTGTGGTAGGCATGCTGGTTAAGTGTGCCTTGAATTCTAAATAAATCACAGACAGTGTCACCAGCAAAGTACCAACCACACCATCACACCTCCTCCTCCATACTTCATGGTGGGAACCACACACGCGGAGATCATCCGTTCACCTACTCTGTGTCTCACAAAGACACAGCGGTTGGAACCAAAAATCTCAAATTTGGACTCATCAGACCAAAGGACAGATTTCCACCGGTCTACTGTTCATTGCTCGTGTTTCTTGGCCCAAGCAAGTCTCTTCTTATTATTGGTGTGCTTTAGTAGTGGTTTCTTTGCAGCAATTCGACCATAAAGGCCTGATTCACGCAGTCTCCTCTGAACAGTTGATGTTGAGATGTGTCTGTTACTTGAACTCTGTGAAGCATTTATTTTGGCTGCAATTTCTGAGGCTGGAAACTCTAATGAACTTATCCTCTGCAGCAGAGGTAATTCTGGGTCTTCCTTTCCTGTGGTGGTCCTCATGAGAGCCAGTTCCATCATATCGCTTCATGGTTTTTGCGACTGCACTTGAAGAAACTTTCAAAGTTCTTGAAATTTTCCAGATTGACTGACCTTCATGTCTTAAAGTAATGATGGACTGTCATTTCTCTTTGCTTATTTGAGATTTTCTTGCCATAATATGGACTTGGTCTTTTACAAAATAGGACTATCTTCGGTATACCAACCCTACCTTGTCACAACACAACTGATTGGCTCAAATGCATTAAGTTAATTAATTAATTAACTTTTAACAAGGCACACCTGTTAATTGAAATGAAGCTGATTGAGAGAATGCCAAGAGTGTGCAAAGATGTCATCAAGGCAAAGGGTGGCTACTTTGAAGAATCTCAAATATAACATATATTTAGATTTGTTTAACACTTTTTTGGTTACTACATGATTCCATATGTGTTATTTCATAGTTTTGATGTCTTCACTATTATTCTACAATGTACAAAATATACAAAATAAAGCAAAACCCTGGAAGTAGGTGTGTCCAAACTTTTGACTGGTACTGTACATACTGTACATACATACATACACACCCCCATGCCCACACAAACACACACTAACACACACACTCATCTCACCCCTCCACACACTGTCCTCTGCCACAACCAGCCAGAGCGTCCCAATTATACCTCATTACCCCAGCAGTGCTGACCTGTTTGGAGATATGGTGTGTGTGTGTGTGTGTGTGTGCCCTACTGCATATGAGAGCAATGCTTTTTGGGTGGGGTGAGGGAGGCCATCCATTAAAAGCAGTGGCGAATGTTGACCATAGGACCTAGGCCTTCAGAGGGACCAAAAATCTTCCAATATGTTGTATCAAACTCAACAATCAAGAAAATTGCGGAAAACATAGCATCACTTAGTGCACCCGACATTATATATTCTGTAGTCAGACCATTCTAGTTCTAGTGAAGGAGGAGCAATACTTTTTGATGACATTATGAATTAATGAAACAGACCTGGCCGCGCTTCGGGTTGCAGCACACACAGAGACAGAACAGGCATGGACCCAACATGGTGCTGAAAGGACAGCGACCTTAATACCTGTGCACTCCATGGCGCTGAAGGAGAGCCAGTTTTGGTCAAACACATAGACACGGCTGATAGACAGGACACAACAGTCACACACAGCATCAAATAATGTTAAAGAATAAGCAGCCCATTCACTCCAGTAGGCCCCATGAAATCATACCAATACGAAAGCGCAACCATTTAATGTCCAAAATGAAATTAACAAACCAGCTATTACTTCCCATTGCAAATATATTTGATCAGGTTCATCACACTAACGGGTGATTTAAAGTTTAAATGCAACCATGTTTCACAGTCAATATTTTCAAAGAGATAGCCTAGCTAACAGCAAGCGAGCTGCAACAAAAAACAGTGCCAATGCGGAGCTATACACGGAACCCGGCGCATTGTTACAACATTTGAGAAGCCCACAGTGATGCGGTACGGAGCTCAATTTGGCCTCTGTGTGCCTCTGAAGGCTCCACCATCCACACGGCACCTCCGACCACATTTTCAGATCGAGCATAAATTGGCTCTTAGTGTGGGAAAACGTCTTCTTCTTCTTCTTCTTCTTCTTCAAGGTTTTATGGCAGACTACAACCTATTAGTGCATTGCTGCCACCTACTGTATTGGCTGTTAATCAGCCTGCTATTCTGTATTACAGTGTTGTCACTCCAAAATTATGCTTTAATACAGTTGAATGGCAGAGCCCTTCTGTCCAGCTTCTGAAGGCCTAGCCAATGGCTGCCTGAGCTAGCTAGATTTTCCTAACCAGAGACCACCAAAGAAAATCCTGATTGGATAATTTTTTTCTATTCCGTATTAACCCTTCCCTTTCCAACACAAACTGAAGAGATTAAATCAGAAAATTATTACAATAATTGTAAAGATGAAATAGAAATATAAAAAATATACATACATTTTTATAAATCCTTAGGCCCTGACGGTTCCCCACTGATTAAAAGAATAAACTGTTAAATATTGTAACGATCCCGGCAGTCTGAGTCGGGTCCGGTCTGTGTACTAGTTTTTCTGCTCGTGATCTCCAGTTTCCCGAGGGTTCTGGAACGCTCCCTGCCTGGTTGCCGGGCAACGTTGCTAGGCGGGAGCTCTCTTGATTTCCGCACCTGCATCCCATCAGCAATCTGCACACCTGGTCCTGATCATCACCCTTCTTAGGCTCTGGCCTAACATCCATTCCCTGCCGGATCGTTAGCCATGAACAGTATGTTTATCAGCGGATCAGTCTTAGAGCTTAGAGCATTAGTTTTGTTGTTTTGCGCCTTGTTTGCTTGTTGTATGCTTACCTCCGTTTTGTTCTCCCTGCAGTCACTCGTCCGGAACCTTCACCCAACCTCTGCCTGATGGTCGGCGGCTGCCGAGCCATCATTGGACCAACTACTGCACCCTCAACAACTCATCCACGCCGCCCGCTCTGTTCCCTGGATTATTCAGCAGCACTCGTGGATCAGTTAAATAAACACTCACCTTTGACACCACTTACCTTGTCCTGGTCTGCTTCTGGGTTCTGGCTTAGTAAACCGTGACAGAACGATCCGGCCAGTAATGAACCCAGCGGACCTGGACTCTGTTCGCCATGCCATTAACCATCAGGAGAAGATGTTGGGCCATCATAGCACGGAGCTACAGGAGATCGCGTTGGCAGTTCGGAACCTTTCTACCGGTCTGACGGAGGTCCAGAACCAGCGCAAGTTTCCGGTGGAGGATCCACTACCGGTTTCACCCATCTCGCCTGCCGCGTCTGGAGCTGTGTCCTTCCGTGAGCCCAAGGTTCCGACGCCGGATAAATATGAGGGGGAGCTGGGAAGATGCCGTTCTTTCCTTATGCAGTGTGGGTTAGTGTTCGATCTACAGCCCTACTCTTATGCCACAGACAAGGCTAGGATAGCCTTTGTGATTGAGTTGCTGCGTGGTCGAGCGCTGGAGTGGGCTTCAGCCGTTTGGGAACGACAAGACCCCTGCATGGCTTCATACCAGGGGTTCACGGCCGAGATGAGGAAGCTCTTCGACCATTCCGTCCGAGGAGGGACGCAGCTAGGCGCCTGTTTTCGCTTCACCAAGGAACTCGCAGCGTGGGCCGACTTTGTGATCGAGTTCAAGACGTTGGCTGTGGAGAGTGGGTGGAATGAGGAGTCTCTGCAAGCGGCCTTTTACCAGGGTCTGTCGGAGCAGCTCAAGGATGAGTTGATCTCCTATCCGGAGCCTAGTGACCTGGACAGCTTGGTAGCCTTGTCTATTCGGGTGGATAATCGAGTCCGAGAGCGAAGGAGGGAGAAGCAATGGGGTCCGTCCAATCGATCAGCTTCTCAGGTTCCAGTCGGGTCGGGGATTGGACCAGAATACGTCGATCATCGTCCACCACACAGGATTAGTGGAGAGGTCCTGTCTCCCGATTCTGAACCAATGCAAGTAGGGCGGCACGGGTTAACCAAGGAGGAACGCCAACTCAGACGTAGGACTAACTGTTGCCTCTACTGTGGTGGTTCGGGACATTACCTCGCCACCTGTTCCCGGCGGTCGTCAAACTGCGCGGCTCGCTAAAGTTGGGAGGACTTTTAGCGAGCCAGTTTCGACCTCTCAATACCTCTGTCAGACCCCGTTTCCCGGCTACCCTTGTGAACAGGAATCAGAGCTTAGCGATTAACGCTTTATCGATTCAGGTGCCGATGGAAGCTTTCTTGATGCCGAGTTGGTGGAACAGCTGGGGCTTTCCAAGGAGCAATTGCCGGAAGCCATTGAAGCGACCACTCTGAACGGCAGTAGTCTGGCACGTATCACGATGAGGACTGAACCGGTTAAGATGCTGTTGTCGGGGAATCATTCGGAGATGATTTCATTCTTCATTCTGCCGTCTTCCCATGTTCCTCTGGTCCTTGGATACCCCTGGCTGAAGGAACACAATCCCACGTTCGATTGGGTGACGGGCAAGGTAACGAGTTGGAGCCTTGATTGTCATGCTAACTGTCTCAAGACTGCCTGTCCCCATTCGGTTCCCAGTCAGGTGATTGAGGCTAAACCCCCAGATTTGTCCCTGGTTCCCGAGACATATCACGATTTGGGGGAAGTGTTCAGTAAGCAGAAGGCTCTGTCACTCCCTCCCCACCGACCATATGATTGTGCCATCAACCTGTTCCCTGGAGCTGTCTACCCCAAGGGAAGGTTATACAGTATCTCCCGCCCTGAACGTGAGGCTTTGGAGACCTACATCAAGGAGTCCCTAGCTGCTGGTCTCGTTCGTCCCTCGTCATCACCCCTGGGGGCAGGATTCTTCTTTGTGGGTAAGAAGGATGGCTCTCTTCGACCGTGTATTGATTATCGGGGGTTGAATGACATCACGGTCAAGAACAAGTATCCCCTGCCCTTGATGAGTTCTGCCTTCGACTCCTTACAGGGTGCTACGGTGTTCACCAAGCTAGACCTACGCAATGCGTATCACATGGTCCGGATCAGAGAGGGAGACGAGTGGTTGACGGGTTTCAATACACCGATGGGTCACTTGAGTATCAGGTGATGCCGTTTGGACTGACCAATGCTCCAGCGGTATTCCAGAGTATGGTGAACGACGTCCTGAGAGATATGATCGGTCTCTTTGTGTTTGTTTACCTGGATGACATTCTGATCTTCTCGAAGGAACCTTCCGACCACGTCCAGCATGTCCGGCAGGTTCTGCAGCGATTGTTGGAGAATCGCCTGTTCGTGAAGGCCGAGAAGTGCGAGTTTCACGCCCACACGACATCCTTTCTCGGGTACATCATCTCCAGGGGAGAGATTAGGATGGACCAGGAGAAGGTTAGAGCGGTTCTGGAATGGGCCCAGCCCGGTACGAGATTGCAGCTCCAGAGATTTTTGGGGTTTGCGAATTTCTACCGCAGATTCATCCGGGATTACAGCCGTGTGGCCGCTCCGTTAACTGCCTTGACTTCCAGTATCAGGAGCTTCAAGTGGAATCCGGAGGCGGATCGAGCGTTTCTGGATTTGAAGAGGCGATTCACCAACGCACCGATTCTCTCTCAACCGGACACGGCCCGTCAGTTCGTCGTTGAAGTGGGCCGCGTCTGATGTGGGAGTTGGCGCCATCCTGTCGCAGCGATGCTCCACGGACAGTAAACTCCATCCCTGCGCCTACTACTCTCGTCGCCTTTCGCCTGCGGAGAGGAATTACGATGTGGGTAACCGGGAGCTTCTCGCGGTGAAACTTGCCTTGGAGGAGTGGCGCCACTGGTTGGAGGGGGCGGAGCAACCGTTTATTGTCTGGACTGACCACAAGAATCTTGCTTACGTGCAATCGGCTAGACGTCTCAACTCCCGTCAGGCCAGGTGGGCGTTGTTTTTCGGACGATTCAATTTTTTCCCTGACGTTCCGACCTGGATCTAAGAACGGCAAGGCGGACGCCTTGTCTCGGATGTTCTCCAAGACGGAGGAGAGTGGGTCCAAGACCGAGACAATTCTCCCCCGGAACTGCGTCGTGGGAGCTGTTAGGTGGAAGATTGAGGAGGAGGTGATGGCGGCCCTTCGGACGCAGCCCGGTCCCAGTAACGGTCCACCCGGTCGGTTGTTTGTGCCTGAGTCGGTTCGTCCTGCGGTCCTCAAATGGTCCCACGCCAGCAAGATGGCTTGTCACCCTGGCGTGGCTCGGACGATGGCGTTTCTTCGCAGACGTTTTTGGTGGCCTGCCATGGCCGAGGATACTCGGGGTTATGTTGCTGCCTGTCCAGTTTGTGCGCAGAATAAGAGTACCAATCGGCCCAGCTCTGGACTACTTCACCCCCTTCCTATTCCCCGGCGACCATGGTCGCATCTGGCCCTGGACTTTGTCACTGGGTTGCCCGCTTCTGAGGGGAACACGGTCGTTCTGACTATCGTGGACAGATTCAGCAAGTTCGCCCACTTTGTGCCAATTGCCAAGCTTCCCTCTGCCTCGGAGACGTCCGAGATCCTGGTTAGGGGAGGTTTTCAGGGTCCACGGTTTGCCCAGTGATATCGTTTCCGACCGTGGCCCTCAGTTTACCTCTGCTGTCTGGAAGTCCTTCTGTTTGGCCATTGGAGCTACAGTCAGTCTCACATCTGGTTTTCACCCCCAATCTAATGGTCAGGCGGAGAGAGCCAACCAGAAGATGGAATCCACGCTACGCTGCCTGGTCTCTTCCAACCCCACCTCCTGGGTCTCTCAGTTGCCTTGGGTTGAGTATGCCCACAATACTCTCCCTACATCTGCCACTGGGATGTCTCCCTTCCAGTGCCTGTATGGCTACCAACCTCCCTTGTTCCCTTCTCAGGAGAAGGAGCTCTCAGTGCCTTCTGTTCAGGCCCATATTCGTCGTTGCCACCGGACCTGGCATCGGGCCAGAAAGGCACTCCTTAGAGTTTCGGACCGGTATCAGCTCCAGGCGAATCGTCGCCGGATCCCCGCTCCCACCTATACCATCGGAGATAGGGTCTGGTTGGCCACACGGGATCTTCCTTTACGGACTGAGTCTAGGAAGTTGTTACCGAAGTTCATTGGTCCGTTTGTGGTGGAGAAGGTGATCAATCCGGTGGCAGTTCGACTCAAACTCCCGAGGACGCTCAGAGTCCATCCCACCTTTCATGTCTCCTGCCTCAAGCCTGTTTTCCTCAGTCCTCTGTTGCCTCCTCCGCCTCCTCCTCCTCCTCCTCGGATGATCGGAGGTGGTCCTGCCTACACGGTGCGACGCATCATGGATTCCAGACGGCGGGGCCGGGGTTTCCAGTATCTCGTGGACTGGGAGGGGTATGGTCCTGAAGAGAGGAGTTGGATTCCGCGGCGACAGATCCTAGATGCTGACCTCATTCGGTGACTTCTACCGCCTCCATCCTGGCGCTCCGGGAGTCCGCCCGGTGGCGTTCGTCGGAGGGGGTACTGTAACGATCCCGGCAGTCTGAGTCGGGTCCGGTCTGTGTACTAGTTTTTCTGCTCGTGATCTCCAGTTTCCCGAGGGTTCTGGAATGCTCCCTGCCTGGTTGCCGGGCAACGTTGCTAGGCGGGAGCTCTCTTGATTTCCGCACCTGCATCCCATCAGCAATCTGCACACCTGGTCCTGATCATCACCCTTCTTAGGCTCTGGCCTAACATCCATTCCCTGCCGGATCGTTAGCCATGAACAGTATGTTTATCAGCGGATCAGTCTTAGAGCTTAGAGCATTAGTTTTGTTGTTTTGCGCCTTGTTTGCTTGTTGTATGCTTACCTCCGTTTTGTTCTCCCTGCAGTCACTCGTCCGGAACCTTCACCCAACCTCTGCCTGATGGTCGGCGGCTGCCGAGCCATCATTGGACCAACTACTGCACCCTCAACAACTCATCCACGCCGCCCGCTCTGTTCCCTGGATTATTCAGCAGCACTCGTGGATCAGTTAAATAAACACTCACCTTTGACACCACTTACCTTGTCCTGGTCTGCTTCTGGGTTCTGGCTTAGTAAACCGTGACAAATATTCAATAAGCTCTCTTTGCACACACACCACATATAAGCACACACACACTCTTCTGTCAGTGGCCACTCATTCCTGTCCCCCCTCGACAGCCATGTCAGTCTGTCACTAATTTGTCCCTGCTGAATAAATGATGCAGCGCCTTTCGCCAGAAAGAAGCTCAAGTGACAGGACAGCTATCCACTGGAAATCAGGCGGACCCTAAAGACATCTGAGGAGTAGACAAATAATACATAGTGCTGACCACAAACTAAAATCCCAACATTTTTCAGAAAATAAACAAGAAAGGTCTGTAGCTACACATAACACTGATCTGAAATCACTGGGTTAGGTGAAAGCAGATTGGAAGATGCCCACAGGAAATGTGCTTTCACCTATCCCATTCTTTAACATCAGAGATGAAAGACTAGGAGAGATTAGGAGAGAAAACCACTTTAGACTATTAAGACACACCCAAGAGATGGACCCCTCCCTGTCTGTCTATGATTTTCTAACCACATGCCTGTGACATTTCCTGGTCTGCCCAACATCACAGAGCAGGGCAGTCCAATACTTCAGAGAGGAAAAGCCAACGTGTCAGTCTTACTCCCACACTACTGATTGACACTGCCAGCCAGCTGCTTTCCAGGAAGACACTCTTTCACTTGCTTTGGCAATGTAAACATGTGTTTCCCATGCCAATAAAGCCCTTTGAATTTAATTTAATTGAGATAGAGAGAGATGGGGGGAAGAAAAGAGAGAGAGAGAGAGAGAGAGAGAGAGAGAGAGAGAGAGAGAGAGAGAGAGAGAGAGAGAGGGAGAGGATGGATGATGTCACGTAGAGCTCCAACTCTGCTCCACAATGTCATGTTGCAAGCTAAAATGTAATCTTGGATTAATTTCCTCTGAAACTGAATTATAATCTTGTAAAGTGAGTGGTTTTAGAGGACAATCTGGCAGGTGTGGGCGGGCCGGTGGGGACAGTCACAGGGCGATGGGGACGTCAGTTATATAAGTGAGAACAGGACATAAGCCTGTTCACACACTGAATAGAGTGAATAGATGATTAGGCCTGTATGCCTTTAGTGTGATGCTCTATAGTGTACATTACTCCCCCACGGCAACCTCAGCCCAGACCCAGGGGACCTTCTGGGTGTGTCGGTCAGTGCAGGCTTTCTGAGGGTGACGGGGGGAGAGGAAACCAGGCCTGTCCATTAAACTGTTTGGCTAATTAGAGTTTCTTGTTAGTGTGAGACCTTGGAACCTGGTGCAGATTTCATGTTCCAATGGATCACATAGTGCATGGCCTCTCTGTCTTTTCTCCTCTCTCTCACTGATGTCTCACTCTGTTCCACAATCCATCCTTTCCTCCTTCTCTCAATCTCTCTCTCTCTTTCTGTCTCTCTTCCCGCTCTCTCCATCTCTGTAATTTCACACTGTTCCCCAATCCCTCCTTTCCGCTCTCTTTCACTCTCTCTGAGCGAGAGGTGTGTAGTCCTCCCACTCCCATCTGTCATCACTGTTTCCTCAGCACTGACCATTCACACAAGACATGCATGCCATTGCCAAAAATCACACACAACACACACACACGTTAGCCAAATCTGTTCATCAAGCAAAGGAATGTATCTGCATAATACGACTAAAAACTGCTAAGTGCTTTTATCATACAGACAAAGATTCAAGATACAGTGGGGAGAACAAGTATTTGATACACTGCCGATTTTGCAGGTTTTCCTACTTACAAAGCATGTAGAGGTCTGTAATTCTTATCATAGGTACACTTCAACTGTGAGAGACAGAATCTAAAACAAAAATCCAGAAAATCACATTGTATGATTTTTAAGTAATTAATTTGCATTTTATTGCATGACATAAGTATTTGATACATCAGAAAAGCAGAACTTAATATTTGGTACAGAAACCTTTGTTTGCAATTACAGAGATCATACGTTTCCTGTAGGAATCCTTCAGGTTTCGGGGCTGTCGCTGGGCAATACGGACTTTCAGCTCCCTCCAAAGATTTTCTATTGGGTTCAGGTCTGGAGACTGGCTAGGCCACTCCAGGACCTTGAGATGCTTCTTACGGAGCCACTCCTTAGTTGCCCTGGCTGTGTGTTTCGGGTCGTTGTCATGCTGGAAGACCCAGCCACGACCCATCTTCAATGCTCTTACTGAGGGAAGGAGGTTGTTGGCCAAGATCTCGCGATACACGGCCCCATCCATCCTCCCCTCAATACGGTGCAGTCGTCCTGTCCCCTTTGCAGAAAAGCATCCCCAACGAATGATGTTTCCACCTCCATGCTTCACGGTTGGGATGGTGTTCTTGGGGTTGTACTCATCCTTCTTCTTCCTCCAAATACGGCGAGTGTAGTTTAGACCAAAAAGTTCTATTTTTGTCTCATCAGACGACATGACCTTCTCCCATCCCTCCTCTGGATCATCCAGATAGTCATTGGCAAACTTCAGACGGGCCTGGACATGCGCTGGCTTGAGCAGGGGGTCCTTGCGTGCGCTGCAGGATTTTAATCCATGACGGCGTAGTGTGTTACTAATGGTTTTCTTTGAGACTGTGGTCCCAGCTCTCTTCAGGTCATTGACCAGGTCCTGCCGTGTAGTTCTGGGCTGATCCCTCACCTTCCTCATGATCATTGATGCCCCACGAGGTGAGATCTTGCATGGAGCCCCAGACCGAGGGTGATTGACCGTCATCTTGAACTTATTCCATTTTCTAATAATTGCACCAACAGTTGTTGCCTTCTCACCAAGCTGCTTGCCTATTGTCCTGTAGCCCATCCCAGCCTTGTGCAGGTCTACAATTTTATCCCTGATGTCCTTACACAGCTCTCTGGTCTTGGCCATTGTGGAGAGGTTGGAGTCTGTTTGATTGAGTGTGTGGACAGGTGTCTTTTATACAGGTAACGAGTTCAAACAGGTGCAGTTAATATAGGTAATGAGTGGAGAACAGGAGGGCTTCTTAAAGAAAAACTAACAGGTCTGTGAGAGACGGAATTCTTACTGGTTGGTAGGTGATCAAATACTTATGTCATGCAATAAAATGCAAATTAATTACTTAAAAGTCATACAATGTGATTTTCTGGATTTTTGTTTTAGATTCCGTCTCTCACAGTTGAAGTGTACCTATGATTAAAATTACAGACCTCTACATGCTTTGTAAGTAGGAAAACCTGCAAAATCGGCAGTGTATCAAATACTTGTTCTCCCCACTGTATACACGTATGTCAGAATTTATTTTAGAGAATGTTATCATATGAATCCTTCCTCTAAGGTTATCAACTCCCACACATATCTCAGTCTCTCTCTCTCGCTCTCTCTCTCTCTCGCTCTCTCTCTCTCTCACTCTATTCCTCCATCCATCATCTTCCTATCCTCAGCATGAAAGTAGGAGAGTGGTATTAGCCACCCACATCCATCTGCCATCGCAACTTCCTCCAACCCTGACAATTACAATACAGACCAGGGTTTCCGTTAGCCGGTAATTGCTGTCTTTTGGCCCCACCCAAAAAATGAAAAGCCGATAAATACAATTGTTGCAGGCTAAATTGACCGGGAGAAAAAACAATGTTAGACAAGTTATCAGCGCATCACCCAACACTTGACAATGTGAGCTGGAGGCAGTATGCATTTTGAAAACATACCTAATTGTTTGAAACCTGAATGTTTTACTTCATATTATGAAGCATGTCTTACCTTACTTGAAAATATGACCACAGAAATGTGGAGGAAATTATTTAATAAAGAATGCATAGGCGGCGCATGAGTTTCAAGTTTGGGGAAGCATACAGTTTATCCTACCATTTCTACCAATCTGCGTGTCAGTAATGATTTTCATATGTACATTTTCGTGGAACAGTTTCATTTCAATAATAACGTTTTCATTTCTCAAAATCATTGTCACATGGTTCATCATAAAAATCTTAATTCAACTGATCAAATATCAAAGTTGAAATTCAACTAATGTGACAGCAGCAGCCTCTGCCATTTGGACACATACACCTTAATCATAGGTGGCTAAATAGCATAAATGAGCGCATGGAACTCAGAGATGGCCAATGCAGCCATTGGCCTATAACTTCCATTGTCAACTAAGTAAAACTACATAAAGCCGACAAATAAATACAGTAGAAAATATACTGATACAAATTCTGGTTCTTTCATTCACATTCATCTCTCTACTCAGCCTGTCTGTTTCTCTTTCTATCTGTCTTGACTTGAGCTATCAAGAGTGAAGTGCAACATTGTATCAAATGAATCCACTGGATCAGGCCAGAAGCAGTCTCTAGTGAACTTGCAATATTGTATCAACTAGCCTATTCCAGGCCCTCAGAGTTTCCCACTCCAGTTTTTGCGCAAGGGAAATATGGGATCACTGGATATATGGGATCATCAGATGATGATATTTTGATATTTCACACTGAGGCTTGGTGATTATCGAGGGGGAGAATGTTAGAAAGATTTTTCAAACAGGCCTACTGTGAGGAACTATTAGGCTGTCATTTGCATAAAAAATAAATAAAAAAAGACTTTGTTGACTTACTGTGTGAGGTGAAGAGAAAATGACTGGGAAGCTCAGCTTATTAGTGGTGGACGTGATGACTAAGACAATCAGAAATCAAACATCACCAAATGGGCACTAGCGCGCAGCAGGCCAGGTAGGCTACTTCTATGCGTGCTCAGGCGTGCGCACTCATCATCATTAACAAGACAGAGAAACCTGACTCATGCTCATTGCTCTCATGGAGCACTCCAAACAAAAGACAAT
This sequence comes from Coregonus clupeaformis, assembly GCF_020615455.1. Taxonomy (NCBI): domain Eukaryota; kingdom Metazoa; phylum Chordata; class Actinopteri; order Salmoniformes; family Salmonidae; genus Coregonus; species Coregonus clupeaformis. Next base: position 17,163,365 of record NC_059222.1, on the reverse strand, counting down.
GAAAAAATGTACAACTCGGAAATGATGGTTATGAAATAAACCAAAACTTGTGTGTAGCAGGTTGTGAACTCTGCAAACAACGTGTCCACTCTGAGAATAAGAACACAATGATTGTAGGCCTAATTAGTAATACAAATGCATTAACAGAAATGTCTGTAACCAAATGATGGGGATTAACGGTCCATTTACTACTGGTGACATATGTAATGGGGAATTGATAAAAATAAACAATCAAAGGGCAAACAATTCACATGAAACAATGAATGCGAAAGAATTGGAGGGAGAAAGCTGAGTGGATTCTGGAGAGCTGAGCACATGCATTCTGAAGAGAGACATGCCTATAGGCTGTCTTCGCCACACATCCCTCGTCTCAACATTCTAAATTATACTCAAGACACATTATCTTCACACGTATTTTAGATGCTTTTCACTGACAGCCGCAACTCAATAATCAGCTAGGCCTTTTGCCATACTCGCTGCCTATGAAAGAATTCCTCATATGCCATTTCTCTCCTGTTCTATTGGTTTTATATCAAGTTTATTTCGTTGTCCAGAAGCCAAATGCACAATCTTAGTCATATTAGCAACCAATTGTTGTATCTTTAGATTCGCCCTCTTTCTAACTTTCTGAGATTTTCATCTCTGTCATATACCGCTAGCATCAGGTGCGCTGTTTAGAATGGTGTTTTCCCTTTTCCTCCCGAATTGCATTTTGGCAAATATTTTATTGCCTGCTTCATTACAGCAGTTGTTTTGTTAAGATGAATTACCATAATCTAAATGTGACGCACTAATGGGTTGCACACCCAATGCATATGTGTCCGGTAAATTTCTCAGATGTCCGGTAAATTAAAATCTTCCCAGTCACTTTGTCTGGCACCACATTTTCTTAATTGAATCCCTGATACAGACACACACACCTCCATATGCACACACACACCTCCATATGCACACACACACCTCCATATGCACACACACACCTCCATAAGCACACACAAATCCCTCCATAAACTCATCTGCCATTGTACTTTTCCAGTCTTATTCTGGGTCAACTCCTAGGGCTGGGAATTGCCAGGGACCTCACGATACAATATTATCATGATACTTAGGTGCCGGTATGATATGTATTGCGATTCTCACGATTCTCACAATTCTATATGTATTGTGATTCGATACTGCGATTTTATTGCGATTTGATGTTCCAAACATATTGTTCACTCACTCTGCATGTCTGCTGCAGAGGGACAAGAGAGAGCATGAGACAATTAGTTTTGATCAGTCATGGAAATAAAAATGCTGAAAACATGCTGGCTCACTATTTAAAAATAAGATGGAGAACAAGCTATAAAATGAAATTGTTAGGCCTACTGCTGCTAGGTAGCTCTCTCTGCTCTCTCCCTCCCCTCTGTCTGTCCTTGATTGCAGGAGTGAAGTCTGGTGTGCGGGAGTCAGGGTTCCAGCTGCAGCTCATTCACCATAATCACCTCAGCCTTTAAGACCCGGTCAAACTTGCCACTCATCGTCAGATCATAGTCAAGACTACCATGTTAGTTTCGCTGTTGACTCAACCTGCTTGTTTTCGCCCTTTGTGTTTTTGGCCTGTTCTAGTTACTTTTCTCCTGTGCCACAGATTATTGGAACCTGACTCCTACCTCCGCTTCACTCCTGCCACCACCATCCTGCTTACCACTACCGGACCTTCCTTTTGGACTCACCACGGACACTAGGACGTTACGGTACCACTCCTGCTCTGAACCTGGATCTGTTACCCTCCCTGTTAACCTGGACTTGCTCTTCCCCTATTATTGGAAACCTGGACAAATTGAACTTTTGTAAATAAACCTGTTAAACCTTCTCTGGCTCGGTGTAGTTGTCTGCATTTGGGTTCATATCTAGTTAAATCGTGACAGTATGATCTGACCAACATGAACCCAGCAGACAGTAGCTCGGATACCACCCCAGAGTGCACTCAGATTTGGACTGCCATAGCCAATCAGGGCATTTTACTTGGCCAACATGATACCTCGTTTAAGACTATTTCTGAGAACAGTCAGGTGCTGCTTAATCAGGTTCAATTACTCACCAATCAAGTGTCTGCCCTTACTACTCAAGTTAATAATGCACCCCTCGTGCATGGCATACAAACTGCTCCTTCTCCTGCTCCGTCTGTTTTTCTTGCCCCTCCAGCCCAGATCAGAGAGCCTTTTGTTCCTGCTCCAGAGCGCTATGACGGGAACATGGGAACCTGTGGTGATTTTTTGACTCAGTGCTCGTTGGTGTTTGAACAACAGCCCCTCACCTACGCCTCCGAAAGAGCCCGTATTGCCTACCTTATCAACTCTACTAGCGGTTCCGCTCGTTCCTGGGGATCCGCGGTCTGGGAGAGCCAGTCGGACATTTGCAACGCTTACGTTGCCTTCACCACTGAGATGAGGAAGGTTTTCGACCACCCCGTACGGGTCAAGGAGGCTGCTAAACGTTTGTTGTCTCTTCGGCAGGGGTCTCGCAGTGTGGCGGAGATGGCAGTGGAGTTTCGAACTTTAGCGGCAGTGAGTGGTTGGAATGACGAGGCATTACAAGGAGTGTTCATTAATGCTTTGGCTGAGACCTTGAAGGATGAATTGGTGTCATATGATGAATCGCCTACGCTGGATAATCTTATTTCACTCACCATCAGGTTGGATAATCGGATTCGGGAGCGCCGCCGGGAGAGGAGTGGTAGTTCCAAGCAACCTGTCTGTCGTCAACCAACTCCTCCCCGCCTCTTCCCTAAGGAGAGGGCCGAGTCTTCCCGAGTCGATACTAGGAGCACTGAATCCGAAGCCATGGAGGTGGGTCGTGCACGGTTGTCCTCAGAGGAGCGGGCACGTCGTATTCAGGCTCGGGTCTGCCTGTATTGTGGAGAAGCTGGTCATTTCGTTCCTTCCTGCCCAGTTCGTCCGGGAAAAGGGCCAGCTCATCATTAATGGGAGAAGTTTTGGTGAGCCGAGCAGCGTGATTCTTCCTCTTCTCCCGCATTCTGCTCCAGGCATCCCTCCAGTGGCAGTCCCAGGATTTTCCTGTTAGTGCGCTGGTTGACTCTGGTGCCGATGAAAGCTTTTTGGATCGAGAGTTGGCTCAACAAATGGATTTAGAGACTGTACCTATGGACCATCCGCTGCAGGCTAAGGGTCTAAATGGACAATTGTTGACCCGTATTACTCATCAGACTGTGCCTGTTTGTCTCAGAGTGTCGGGTAATCATCAGGAGAACATTCAGTTTCACATCATTGACTGCCCCCAGACTCTCCTGGTCCTTGGTATCCCCTGGCTCATAAGACACAATCCACACATTGATTGGGTGACAGGTAGAATTGTTTCATGGAGCACATTTTGTCATGTGAATTGTTTGTGTTCTGCTCAGACCCCTGCCAGCACTGTGCCTCAACCTCCACTGGAGTCCATGGATCTCTCTGCTGTCCCTGACGTGTATCATGACCTGGCATCCGTTTTCTGCAAACACAGAGCTACTTCTCTTCCTCCTCACCGGCCTAACGACTGCGCCATTGACCTCCAGCCAGGAGCCCCTCTCCCCAGCAGTCGCCTGTACAATCTCTCCCGCCCGGAGACGGAGGCTATGGAGAACTACATTCGGGACTCCTTGGCGGCAGGTATTATTCGTCCTTCCTCGTCACCTGTAGGAGCAGGATAATTTTTTGTTGGAAAGAAGGATAAGACCCTCAGACCCTGTATTGATTTCCGTGGACTTAACAACATCACCATTAAGAACAAATATTCTCTGCCTTTTAATTAATTCTGCTTTTCCCCTCCTACATGGTGCAACTATCTTTACCAAACTGGATCTACGAAATGCGTATCACCTGGTGCGCATTCGTAAAGGTGATGAATGGAAGACTGCCTTCAACACACCCTTGGGACATTTTGAGTATCTGGTCATGCCTTTTGGGTTGTCTAATGCCCCTGCTGTTTTTCAGGCACTAGTGAACGATGTCCTTCGGGATATGTTGAATCGTTTTGTTTTTGTCTATCTGGATGATATCCTGATTTTCTGAGTCCTCCCAGGAACATGAACTGCATGTGCGCCAGGTGTTGCAAAGGTTGTTGGAGAACAAGCTATTTGTGAAGATGGAGAAATGTGAGTTTCATGTGTCTGAGACCTCTTTTTTGGGTTACATAATAGCTCAGGGGGAGTTGCGGATGGACCCAGCTAAGATCTCTGCTGTCACGGACTGGCCAGCCCCCTCCACCCGCAAAACAACTTCAACGATTCCTGGGGTTTGCGAACTTCTACAGGAGGTTCATCAAGGACTACAGCCGCATTGCGGCGCCACTCACCGCTCTCACCTCCATCTCACGACCGTTCGCTTGGAATGAAGGGGCCGAATCAGCGTTCGAAGAACTGAAACATCGCTTCGCCTCGGCTCCCATTCTGATGCAGCCGGACCCCGACCGCCAGTTTGTCGTAGAGGTGGATGCATCCGACACTGGGGTAGGTGCGGTGTTGTCACAACGTTCTCCTGAAGATAACAAACTGCATCCCTGTGCTTTTCTTTCAAGTAAACTTTCTCAGGCAGAGAGGAATTATGATGTTGGCAATCGTGAACTGCTCGCCGTTAAGCTGGCTCTCGAGGAGTGGCGGCATTGGTTGGAGGGGGCGGAACAACCCTTCATCGTTTGGACGGATCATAAGAATCTGGCATACATCCAGTCAGCGAAGCAGCTCAACCCCCATCAAGCCAGGTGGGCACTATTTTTTGGGAGATTCAATTTTTCTCTGTCTTACCGTCCTGGGTCACGCAACGTCAAGCCTGACGCCCTGTCTCGTGTTCATTCGGCTGTTGATACTGGTAGTAACCCTGAACCCATCTTGCCTCCCACCTGCAGTATTGCGGCCATCACATGTGACATCGAGGGGATTGTTAGACAGGCTCAACATCATCAAGCTGACCCTGGGAGGGGTCCTCCTAACCGGTTGTCTGTCCCTGAGGCTGTTCGCTCCCAGGTACTTCAGTGGGCTCACTCGTCTCCCCTTACCTGTCACCATGGAGTTACGCGGACCCTTGACTTTGTGCGACGGAAGTTCTGGTGGCCCAGGATGGAGGCGGACACTCGAGCCTTCATTGCTGCTTGTACGGTATGTGCACGAAGTAAAAACTCCACCCAGGCCAGCGCTGGTCATCTACGACCTCTGCCAATACCCAGCCGGCCCTGGTCGCACATTGCCATGGATTTTGTCACTGGACTTCCCCCTCGTCCGGAAAGACTGTCATTTTGACTGTGATTGATCGTTTTTCTAAGTTCGCTAATTTTTTGGCTCTACCTAAACTGCCCACGGCCAGAGAGACGGCTGATATTTTGGTTGAACATGTGTTCCGCTCTCATGGTTTACCCTCTGATATTGTCTCTGACAGGGGTCCCCAGTTTGTCTCCCAGGTATGGAAGGCGTTCTGTAAAGCTTTGGGCATCACATCCAGCCTGTCCTCGGGATATCATCCCCAGACCAACGGGCAAGCCGAGAGAGCGAACCAGGAGATGGAGACCGCTCTCCGCTGTGTCACAGGGTCTAACCCTGGGTCATGGAGCTCCATGCTCCCCTGGGTGGAATATGCTCATAACACCTTGACTAACGCTTCCTCTGGTTTGTCTCCCTTTCTGTGTGCTCTGGGTTATCAACCTCCCCTGTTCCCTTCTCAAGAGAGGGAACTGGCGGTACCCTCGGTGCAGTCCCACATGCGCCGCTGCTTCAAGGTCTGGAGGAAGGCCAGGGTAGCTCTGTCCCGAGCTTCGTCATACATGCAGAGGCAAGCCAACCGTCACCGGTCCCAGGCTCCCGGTTACTCTCCTGGTCAAGAGGTATGGCTTAAGTCACGTGATCTTCCATTGAAAGTGGAGTCTAAGAAGATGGCGCCGCGTTTTATAGGACCGTTCAAGATACTGTCTATTGTTAACCCCTGCGCAGTTAAGCTACAGCTTCCTGCCTCCCTACGGGTTCATTCCACTTTTCATGTTTCACAGATTAAGCCTGTGTCTGTTAGCCCTCTGTGCCCGCCCTCTCGTCCCCCTCCTCCGCCCAGGATCGTGGGTGGGGGTCCTGTCTACACTGTCCGGCGACTTCTGGATGTTCGCCGCCGGGGTCGTGGTTTCCAGTACCTGGTGGATTGGGAGGGTTATGGTCCTGAGGAACGTTCCTGGGTGCCCAGGAGCTTCATTGTGGATCCTGCTCTGGTCCATGAATTTCATAGGTTACATCCCGATAAACCCTGTCGGCCGCCAGGTGGCGTCCGTAGAGGGGGGGGTACTGTTAGGCCTACTGCTGCTAGGTAGCTCTCTCTGCTCTCTCCCTCCCCTCTGTCTGTCCTTGATTGCAGGAGTGAAGTCTGGTGTGCAGGAGTCAGGGTTCCAGCTGCAGCTCATTCACCATAATCACCTCAGCCTTTAAGACCCGGTCAAACTTGCCACTCATCGTCAGATCATAGTCAAGACTACCATGTTAGTTTCGCTGTTGACTCAACCTGCTTGTTTTCACCCTTTGTGTTTTTGGCCTGTTCTAGTTACTTTTCTCCTGTGCCACAGATTATTGGAACCTGACTCCTGCCTCCGCTTCACTCCTGCCACCACCATCCTGCTTACCACTACCGGACCTTCCTTTTGGACTCACCACGGACACTAGGACGTTACGGTACCACTCCTGCTCTGAACCTGGATCTGTTACCCTCCCTGTTAACCTGGCCTTGCTCTTCCCCTATTATTGGAAACCTGGACAAATTGAACTTTTGTAAATAAACCTGTTAAACCTTCTCTGGCTCGGTGTAGTTGTCTGTATTTGGGTTCATATCTAGTTAAATCGTGACAGAAATATCCCAGAGTTTTGGTGCAGGTACAGCTGACTAGCGCTAGCTAACGCTACCTAGCAAAAAATAAATAAATAGGTATTGATATACAGCAATATCATCCAAAATAAGCTGAACTGTGTTCATCTGCTCTGGCCTGAACTGATCATTCAAAGGTCAGCTTGACACCACTACTCTCCCGAATGGCCCACAGCCAAACCTGTCCTCTACTGGCCAAATGCAAGGACAGCTTTTGTAAAGTGGCAAAATATATACTCTCAAATTACACATATGCCACATTTAGCAGTAGACCAAACTACCAAGAAGTCTCTTCACTTTTCTGGCACAATTCACACTCCACCATGAGGACTGAAAATCTATGAGTGATGATACTATGCGAATAAACCAGACTTCTCATTTCCGTTGAATATGCTCTTAAAACCTAGACATCTACAGTGGGCAGAACACGTATTTGATACACTGCCGATTTTGCAGGTTTTCCTACTTACAAAGCATGTAGAGGTCTGTAATTTTTATCATAAATCCAGAAAATCACATTGTATGATTTTTAAGTAATTAATTTGCATTTTATTGCATGACATAAGTATTTGATACATCAGAAAAGCAGAACTTAATATTTGGTACAGAAACCTTTGTTTGCAATTACAGAGATCATATGTTTCCTGTAGGTCTTGACCAGGTTTGCACACACTGCAGCAGGGATTTTGGCCCACTCCTCCATACAGACCTTCTCCAGTTCCTTCAGGTTTCGGGGCTGTCGCTGGGCAATACGGACTTTCAGCTCCCTCCAAAGATGTTCTATTGGGTTCAGGTCTGGAGACTGGCTAGGCCACTCCAGGACCTTGAGATGCTTCTTACGGAGCCACTCCTTAGTTGCCCTGGCTGTGTGTTTCGGGTCGTTGTCTTGCTGGAAGACCCAGCCACGACCCATCTTCAATGCTCTTACTGAGGGAAGGAGGTTGTTGGCCAAGATCTCGCGATACATGGCCCCTTCCATCCTCCCCTCAATACGGTGCAGTCGTCCTGTCCCCTTTGCAGAAAAGCATCCCAAAATAATGATTTTTCCACCTCCATGCTTCACGGTTGGGATGGTGTTCTTGGGGGTTGTACTCATCCTTCTTCTTCCTCCAAACACGGCGAGTGGAGTTTAGACCAAAAAGCTCTATTTTTGTCTCATCGGACCACATGACCTTCTCCCATTCCTCCTCTGGATCATCCAGATGGTTATTGGCAAACTTCAGACGGGCCTGGACATGCGCTGGCTTGAGCAGGGGGACCTTGCGTGCGCTGCAGGATTTTAATCCATGACGGCGTAGTGTGTTACTAATGGTTTTCTTTGAGACTGTGGTCCCAGCTCTCTTCAGGTCATTGACCAGGTCCTGCCGTGTAGTTCTGGGCTGATCCCTCACCTTCCTCATGATCATTGATGCCCCACGAGGTGAGATCTTGCATGGAGCCCCAGACCGAGGGTGATTGACCGTCATCTTGAACTTCTTCCATTTTCTAATAATTGCGCCAACAGTTGTTGCCTTCTCACCAAGCTGCTTGCCTATTGTCCTGTAGCCCATCCCAGCCTTGTGCAGGTCTACAATTTTAACCCTGATGTCCTTACACAGCGCTCTGGTCTTGGCCATTGTGGAGAGGTTGGAGTCTGTTTGATTGAGTGTGTGGACAGGTGTCTTTTATACAGGTAACGAGTTCAAACAGGTGCAGTTAATACAGGTAATGAGTGGAGAACATGAGGGCTTCTTAAAGAAAAACTAACAGGTTTGTGAGAGCCGGAGTTTTTACTGGTTGGTAGGTGATCAAATACTTGTGTCATGCAATAAAATGCAAATTAATTACTTAAAAATCATACAATGTGATTTTCTGGATTTTTGTTTTAGATTCCGTCTCTCACAGTTGAAGTGCACCTATGATAAAAATTACAGACCTCTACATGCTTTGTAAGTAGGAAAACCTGCAAAATCGGCAGTGTATTAAATACTTGTTCTCCCCACTGTATGTCAGCAATGTGTTTGATCCTGTTTCTAAACTGAGGATATCAGACCACATTAAAATAGACTCATAAAACGGCTCCTAAACATAAATGGGAAGTGTACAGACTGCCTCTAAGTACATTAGGAAAGTTTACAACAGAGACTAGGGTTGATGACCAACGGCTACATTTTAATAAGACATAATCACAGGCTGACAGTTGAGTGTTCCTGACACACACACACACACACACAGTCCACCACAGAGGAATACGAACTGTGTGTGTTACAGAGAGATGAGAGGACCTAAGTGGAGAACACTGTATCTCTGTTCTTGTGTTTTGATGTGTGTTTGTTTCTATGTGAGCTAGTATACAGAATGTGTGTTGGAGGGGCTGCTATCACGTGCCACAAGCAAACAGGAGTTCATGTGTCATCCGCCAATCAGGAGGCAGTGTTAGGAAAAGCCCTGCCCATGTCCTCAGATACACTGATACTGTATATCTGCCAATCATAAAACAGAGGCAGGCCCTGCCTTCCATCCTCCCAGCAGCCCTACCCTTGTCCTCTTTACTGAACTCCAAATCAATCATTAGCTCTACTTCCTAGTCTTCCCCCTATGTAATCCTCTCAGATATACAGGAGTGGCTAGGGAGTAGGGGGGCTAGGGCTGATTTGGAATTCAGCATTTCCCATGGCTTGCTCCCTCTCGGGATCCACTCTCCACAACTTATTGTGAAGAGAAGATGGGGAGGGGGAGGGGGGGGTTCTCTCCTCACTTCCTGTTTGTGAGGATGCAGAGTTTCTTTTTTAAGCCAGTGTGGCATGGACCAGAAACAAGGAGCATGGAGATTGTGAGAGATGACTATAGGAGCTGAGAGTGGACTTTGGAGTGGGCTGTTGAAAGAACAAGAATAGGTTTTATATTGTGTAACACATTCCCAGTCCATGAACTCACAGCCTATATAAGTTGGTTGGTTAGTTGATTGGTTTTAAAGTTAAAGGCTGCAGACATTTGGCTTGCAGGTGTCCCTCTCTACTCTACCCCCTCACTTGTCCTTTTTTTTCATTAATCTGATTTCCTGTCATCTTCTGTTGTTTGAGAAATGTGAACTTAACAAAACATGCCAGACAAAAAACAGAGCAGCTTCCCTGATCTACTGAGGTCCATGTCAGCACTTTTAGGAGGCAAACCTTTTCCCCAGAATCCTCTGGGAAAATGACGTCAAAAACTGGATAGACTATCACATGTACTGTGTGATATGAAATCAGGCGCAAATGCACAAATACAGTAGGTGTCTGTTGTTGTTTTGAAATCAATCATTCTCGTAAAAGGTTCCATTCAATTAATGTAAAATTATTTTCTATCGCAATGCCTGTCTGTCTGCTATTCTATCTGAAATGTAGTGCCAGGAGTACCATGGAGCAAAGAGACAGGGAGTATTTGGTGTTTTCATAATATTGCCGAACTGCAAGTCATCCTTTTACATCCCATCTATCCTGGGATTCCAGAAAGCCATTAAGCTAGTTTCACTAGAGGTTTGTAGAGGAGGAGAATACTTTAGAGGACTCTAACACAAGCAACAACTATAGCTTACTGTCCCTCTCTCTTCTCCATCTCTCTCCCTTTCTACCTTCCTACCTCTTCCAATTTATTTCTCTCCGCACTCTCTCTCTCTGGGAAGTAAACTTGGTGAGTGAAAACAGGAAGTGGAGCCTACCGTGTGACTCAAACGCACCGCTGGTATTTTTAGTTGCAGCCCCCAGACAGTTTCCTCCAGGCCACAGAGAGGACACTGCTGTCCTCTACAGCGTCCCACTGGGAAACAGGGTCAACGATGAGAAAGGGTCCCGTCACTTCTGACACTCGCTGACTGTAACATACAGTATAGCTCCCAAACAACTCGCCAGTCACCCAGCTGAGCTCAACTCAACTACTCTGACCTATCTGTCAGTCTACTCTACACCACAAGTGGCGACACCCTAAACCACACCACAACCACAAAACGATCCATGCAAACCCATTCACACCACTCTATGCATGGCATTACACTCTTAGAAAAAAAGGTGCTATCTAGAACCTAAAAGGGTTCTTCGGCTGTCACCATAGGAGAACCCTTTGAATAACCTTTTTTGGTTCCAGGTAGAACCCTTTTGGTTCCAGGTAGAACTCTTTTGGGTTCCATGTAGAACACCTTTGGGTTCCATGTAGAACCCTTTCCACAGAGGGTTCTACATGGAACCAAAAAGGGTTCTACTTGGAACAAAAAAGGGTTCTCCTATGGGGACAGCTGAAGAACCCTTTTGGAACCCTTTTTTCTAAGAGTGTAGCACCACCCCAAACACTGCTGTGGGATAAGTTTATCTTACCTCAACCACTGAAAATATACTGTATAGCAAAACGGGTTTGGACCAGTGAGTAAGGGTAACATACTATCCTCTGTCTATAATGAACCTATGAATGCTACTGTATATTACCCTACTCTAAAATGCCCCACAAATGCCCTATCTAGCAACTTGCTGCACCAAGCACCTTTTCTCTGGTAGTGTTGTTCACATGACTGTTTGTATCCTCGGGAGAAGTGGCAAGGTGGAAGAATGGGCCAAGGTTTGCCTGCGGGATGGGAGCGGGGTGTCTCGTGGTGAGAGAGGGCTGGGAGGGGTGCCCCAGATACGGGCATCATGACAGGCTGGGGATGAAGAACCTGATAAGAACACTACACAAAGTGATCCTGTTAGCCCAATAACAATCACCCACCCTGCTGCTCACCACACAACCACCAAGACACAATACAACTATACTGAACAAAAATATAAACGCAACATGCAACAATTTCAAAGATTTTGCTGAGTTACAGTTCATATAAGGAAATCAGTCAATTGAAATAAATTAATTAGGCCCTAATCTATGGATTTCACATGACTGGGCACGGGTGCAGCCATGGGAGGGCATAGGCCCACCCACTTGGGAGCCAGGCCCAGCCAATCAGAATGAGTTTTTCTGTAAAAAAGGGCTTTATTACAGACAGAAATACCAATTGCAGCTCTCTCAAAACTTGAGACATCTGTGACATTGTGTTGTGTGACAAAACTGCACATTTTAGAGTGGCCTTTCTTGTCCTCATCACAAGGTGCATCTGTGTAATGATCATTCTGTTAAATCAGCTTTTTGATATGCCACACCTGTCAGGTGGATGGATTATCTTGACAAATTATCAAATGCTCACTAACAGTGATGTTAACAAATTTGTGCAAAACATTTGAGAGAAATACGCTTTTTGTGCACATGAAAAATGTCTGCAAATTTTATTTCAGCTCATGAAACATGGGACCAACACTTTACATGTTGCATTTATATTTTTGTTCAGTATATATATATATATATACAGTTGAAGTCGGAAGTCTACATACACTTTAGCCAAATACATTTAAACTCAGTTTTTCACAATTCCTGACATTTAATCCTAGTAATAATTCCCTGTCTGAGGTCAGTTAGGATCACCACTTTATTTTAAGAATGTGAAATGGCAGAATAATAGTAGAGAGAATGATTTATTTTAGCTTCTATTTCTTTCATCACATTCCCAGTGGGTCAGAAGTTTACATACACTCAATTAGTATTTGGTAGCATTACCTTTAAATTGTTTAACTTGGGTGAAACGTTTTGGGTAGCCTTCCACAAGCTTACCACAATAGGTTGGGTGAATTTTGGCCCATTCCTCCTGACAGAGATGGTGTAACTGAGTCAGGTTTGTAGGCCTCCTTGCTCGCACACGCTTTTTCAGTTCTGCCAACAAATTTTCTATAGGATTGAGGTCAGGGCTTTGTGATGGCCACTCCAATACCTTGACTTTGTTGTCCTTAAGCCATTTTGCCACAACTTTGGAAGTATGTTTGGGGTCATTGTCCATTTGGAAGACCCATTTGCGACCAAGCTTTAACTTCCTGACTGATGTCTTGAGATGTTGCTTCAATATATCCACATAATGTTCCTTCCTCATGATGCCATCTATTTTGTGAAGTGCCCCAGTCCCTCGTGCAGCAAAGGACCCCCACAGCATGATGCTGCCACCCCCGTGCTTCACGGTTGGGATGGTGTTCTTCGGCTTGCATTATTACATTTACATTTATGTCATTTAGCAGACGCTCTTATCCAGAGCGACTTACAAATTGGTGCATTCACCTTATAGCCAGTGGGATTACCACTTTACAATTATTATTTATTTATTTTTTAAATTGGGGGGTGGGGTAAGGGGGGTGGGGTAAGGGGGGGTTAGAAGGATTACTTTATCCTATCCCAGGTGTTCCTTAAAAGAGGTGGGGTTTCAAATGTCTCCGGAAGGTGGTGAGTGACTCCGCTGTCCTGGCGTCGTGAGGGAGCTTGTTCAACCATTGGGGTGCCAGAGCAGCGAACAGTTTTGACTGGGCTGAGCGGGAACTGTGCTTCAGCAGAGGTAGGGGAGCCAGCAGGCCAGAGGTGGATGAACGCAATGCCCTCGTTTGGGTGTAGGGACTGATCAGAGCCTGAAGGTACGGAGGTGCCGTTCCCCTTACAGCTCCGTAGGCAAGCACCATGGTCTTGTAGCAGATGCGAGCTTCAACTGGAAGCCAGTGTAGTGTGCGGAGGAGCGGGGTGACGTGAGAGAACTTGGGAAGGTTGAACACCAGACGGGCTGCGACGGGCTATGGCCAAACAGTTCTATTTTTGTTTCATCAGACCAGAGGACATTTCTCTAAAAAGTACGATCTTTGTCCCCATATGCAGTTGCAAACTGTAGTCTGGCTTTTTTATGGCGGTTTTTGAGCAGTGGCTTCTTCCTTGCTGAGCGGCCTTTCAGGTTATGTCGATATAGGACTCGTTTTACTGTGGATATAGATACTTTTGTACCTGTTTCCTCCAGCATCATCACAAGGTCCTTTGCTGTTGTTCTGGGATTGATTTGCACTTTTCGCACCAAAGTACGTTCATCTCTAGGAGACAGAACGCGTCTCCTTCCTGAGCGGTATGACGGCTGCGTGGTCCCATTGTGTTTATACTTGCGTACTATTGTTTGTACAGATTAATGTGGTACCTTCAGGCGTTTGTAAATTGCTCCCAAGGATGAACCAGACTTGTGGAGGTCTACCATTTTTTTTCTGAGGTCTTGGCTGATTTCTTTTGATTTTCCCATGATGTCAAGCAAAGAGGCACTGAGTTTGAAGGTAGGCCTTGAAATACATCCACAGGTACACCTCCAATTGACTCAAATGATGTCAATTAGCCTATCAGAAGCTTCTAAAGCCATGACATCATTTTCTGGAATTTTCCAAGCTGTTTAAAGGCACAGTAAACTTAGTGTATGTAAACTTCTGACCCACTGGAATTGTGATACAGTGAATTATAAGTGAAATAATCTGTCTGTAAACAATTGTTGGAAAAATTACTTGTTTCATGCACAAAGTAGATGTCCTAACCGACTTGGCAGAACTATAGTTTGTTAACAAGAAATTTGTGGAGTGGTTGAAAAACGAGTTTTAATGACTCAAACCTAAGTGTATGTAAACTTACGACTTCAACTGTATATATATATATATATATATATATATATATATATATATATATATATATATATATATATATGTACACTACCGTTCAAAAGTTTGGGGTCACTTAGAAATGTCCTTGTTTTCAAAATAAAAGCAATTTTTTTGTCCAATAAAATAACATTAAATTGATCAGAAATACAGTGTAGACATTGTTAATGTTGTAAATGGCTCAGTTGTGCACCGGGGCCTCCCACTCCTCTTTCTATTCTGGTTAGAGCCAGTTTGCGCTGTTCTGTGAAGGGAGTAGTACACAGCGTTGTATGAGATCTTCAGTTTCTTGGCAATTTCTCGCATGGAATAGCCTTCATTTCTCAGAACAAGAATAGACTGATGAGTTTCAGAAGAAAGTTATTTGTTTCTGGCCATTTTGAGCCTGTAATCGAACCCACATTTGCTGATGCTCCAGATACTCAACTAGTCTCAAGAAAGCCAGATTTATTGCTTCTTTAATCAGCACAACAGTTTTCAGCTGTACTGACATAATTGCAAAAGGGTTTTCTAATGATCAATTTGCCTTTTAAAATGATAAACTTGGATTAGCAAACAACGTGCCATTGGAACACAGGACTGATGGTTGCTGATAATGGGCCTGTGTACGCCTATGTACAGTTGAAGTCGGAAGTTTACATACACTTAGGTTGGAGTCATTAAAACTTGTTTTTCAACCACTCCACAAATTTCTTGTTAACAAACTATAGTTTTGGCAAGTCGGTTAGGACATCTACTTTGTGCATGACACAAGTAATTTTAACAACAATTGTTTACAGACAGATTATTTCACTTATAATTCACTGTATCACAATTCCAGTGGGTCAGAAGTTTACATACACTAAGTTGACTGTGCCTTTAAACAGCTTGGAAAATTCCAGAAAATGATGTCATGGCTTTAGAAGCTTCTGATAGGCTAATTGACATCATTTGAGTCAATTGGAGGTGTACCTGTGGATGTATTTCAAGGCCTACCTTCAAACTCAGTGCCTCTTTGCTTGACATCATTGGAAAATCAAAAGAAATCAGCCAAGACCTCAGAAAAAACATTGTAGACCTCCACAAGTCTGGTTCATCCTTGGGAGCAATTTCAAAATGCCTGAAGGTACCACGTTCATCTGTACAAACAATAGTACGCAAGTATAAACACCATGGGACCACACAGCCGTCATACCGCTCAGGAAGGAGACGCGTTCTGTCTCCTAGAGATGAACATACTTTGGTGTGAAAAGTGCAAATCAATCCGAGAACAACAGCAAAGGACCTTGTGAAGATGCTGGAGGAAACAGGTACAAAAGTATCTATATCCATAGTAAAACGAGTCCTATATCGACATAACCTGAAAGGCCGCTCAGCAAGGAAGAAGCCACTGCTCCAAAACCGCCATAAAAAAGCCAGACTACGGTTTGCAACTGCACATGGGGACAAAGATCGTACTTTTTGGAGAAATGTCCTCTGGTCTGATGAAACAAAAATAGAACTGTTTGGCCATAATGACCATCATTATATTTGGAGGAAAAAGGGGGAGCTTGCAAGCTGAAGAACACCATCCCAACCGTGAAGCACAGGGGTGGCAGCATCATGCTGTGGGGATGCTTTGCTGCAGGAGGGACTGGGGCACTTCACAAAATAGATGGCATCATGAGGAAGGAAAATTATGTGGATATATTGAAGCAACATCTCAAGACATCAGTCAGGAAGTTAAAGCTTGGTCGCAAATGGGTCTTCCAAATGGACAATGACCCCAAGCATCCTTCCAAAGTTGTGACAAAAGGGCTTAAGGACAACAAAGTCAAGGTATTGGAGTGGCCATCACAAAGCCCTGACCTCAATCCTATAGAACATTTGTGGGCAGAACTGAAAAAGTGTGTGCGAGCAAGGAGGCCTACAAACCTGACTCAGTTACACCATCTCTGTCAGGAGGAATGGGCCAAAATTCACCCAACTTATTGTGGGAAGCTTGTAGAAGGCTACCCAAAACGTTTGACCCAAGTTAAACTGTTTAAATGCAATGCTACCAAATCCTAATTGAGTGTATGTAAACTTCTGACCCACTGGGAATGTGATGAAATAAATAAAAAGCTGAAATAAATCATTCTCTCTACTATTATTCTGCCATTTCACATTCTTAAAATAAAGTGGTGATCCTAACTGACCTAAGACAGGGGATTTTTACTCGGATTATGTGTCAGGAATTGTGAAAAACTGAGTTTAAATGTATTTGGCAAAGGTGTATGTAAACTTCAGACTTCAACTGTACTTGTGGGGACAGTTAAAAATGTTATAAATTGATTTGCATTTTAATGAGGGAAATAAGAATTTGACCCCCTCTCAATCAGAAAGATTTCTGGCTCCCAGGTGTCTTTTATACAGGTAACAAGCTGAGATTAGGAGCACACTCTTAAAGGGAGTGCTCCTAATCTCAGTTTGTTACCTGTATAAAAGACACCTGTCCACAGAAGCAATCAATCAATCAGATTCCAAACTCTCCACCATGGCCAAGACCAAAAAGCTCTCCAAGGATGTCAGGGACAAGATTGTAGACCTACACAAGGCTGGAATGGGCTACAAGACCATCGCCAAGCAGCTTGACAACAGTTGGTGCGATTATTCGCAAATGGAAGAAACACAAAAGACCTGTCAATCTCCCTCAGCCTGGGGCTCCATGCAAGATCTCACCTCGTGGAGTTGCAATGATAATGAGAACGGTGAGGAATCAGCCTAGAACTACACGGGAGGATCTTGTCAATGATCTCTAGGCAGCTGGGACCATAGTCACCAAGAAAACAATTGGTAACACACTACGCCGTGAAGGACTGAAATCCTGCAGCGCCCGCAAGGTCCCCCTGCTCAAGAAAGCACATATACAGGGCCATCTGAAGTTTGCCAATGAACATCTGAATGATTCAGAGGAGAACTGGGTGAAAGTGTTGTGGTCAGATGAGACCAAAATCGAGCTCTTTGGCATCAACTCAACTCGCCGTGTTTGGAGGAGGAGGAATAATGCCTATGACCCCAAGAACAACATCCCCACCGTCAAACATGGAGGTGGAAACATTATGCTTTGGGGGTGTTTTTCTGCTAAGGGGACAGGACAACTTCACCGCATCAAAGGGACAATGGACGGGGCCATGTACCGTAAAATCTTGGGTGAGAACCTCCTTCCCTCAGCCAGGGCATTGAAAATGGGTCGTGGATGGGTATTCCAGCATGACAATGACCCAAAACACACGGCCAAGGCAACAAAAGAGTTGCTCAAGAAGAAGCACATTAAGGTCCTGGAGTGGCCTAGCCAGTCTCCAGACCATAATCCCATAGAAAATCTGTGGAGGGAGCTGAAGGTTCGAGTTGCCAAACGTCAGCCTTGAAACCTTAATGACTTGGAGAAGATCTGCAAAGAGGAGTGGGACAAAATCCCTCCTGAGATGTGTGCAAACCTGGTGGCCAACTACAAGAAACGTCTGACCTCTGTGATTGCCAACAAGGGTTTTGCCACCAAGTAGTAAGTCATGTTTTGCAGAGGGGTCAAATACTTATTTCCCTCATTAAAATGCAAATCAATTTATAACATTTTTGACATGCGTTTTTCTGGATTTTTTAGTTGTTATCCTGTCTCTCACTGTTCAAATAAACCTACCATTAAAATTATAGACTGATCATGTCTTTGTCAGTGTGCAAACGTACAAAATCAGCAGGGGATCAAATACTTTTTTTCCTCACTGTATATATATATATATATACACATCATTACCCATGTCTCAGTGCCTACAGTCTTATACTATGCATCTTTATAGAGAATGGAAAGAGCAAAAACCACATGTGACGATAACGTTACAGCCAAACAGAAAAATCTCCTTCAGTACCAAGCAATCTCTTTGTTACTGGCATCAAACACATCCTGTACAAATCCACCAAACCACAAAAACTAGCTAGGGTTGACCAGTTTGGTACATTGGCCTAGAAACAACAATAACAGGTACGGCAGGTAGCTTAGTGGGTAAGAGCGTTGTGCCAGTAACCGTAAGGTCGCTGGTTCTAATCCCCGAGCCGACTAGGTGAAAAATCTGAGCGAGGCACTTAACCCTAGTCGCTCTGGATAAGAGCGTCTGCTAAAATGACTAAAAAATTTAAAAATAAAAGGTATGTAGGTAGAAACACACGTTCTGCGCTGTCCACCAGGTATCAGTATTTCATTTTGTCTTTGCATCTGAGTACACTATATGGTGACCCGCCATACATTCACTTAAACCTACTCCAATTAAGAGAGAGAATGTGTGTGTGAGAGAGAGATAGAGAGAGGCCAGGAGGGAGTGGGTGAGAGAGAGATCGTTAGAGAGAAGAGATACAGCATGGCATGGGGAGATAGCGGGGGATAGAGAAAGAGATAGAGAGAGAGAGATAGAGAAAGAGAGAGATAGCGAGGGAAAGAGAACGAGAGATAGAGAGGGATAGAGAGAGATAGAGAGATAGATAGAAAGAGAGATTAAATGGGATTATGAGAGTGAGAGTGTGGGCGGTGGTGAGGAGACAGCACAGTAAGGAGGCAGGGGGGACTGATGTGTGTGTGTGTGTGTGTGTGTGTGGTGCTGATGTGACCAGGCGATGACTCCTGACACCTGGGTCCTACATACAGACTCCCTATGGCGAAGCTGATCCCTAAGGCCGTCCACCGCTGGTCTCCCAGCATCTATGAAAGGAAGAACTAGTGTGACCTTACACAACATGTCCATCTACCGGACAGTCCCAAAACATACGAATAATAATGTCATATATACTGGATAGGTGAAGTGAAATATGTTGCTTTACAGGGTCAGCCATAGTAGTACAGCACCCCTGGAGCAAATTAGGGTTAAGTGCCTTGCTCAAGGGCACCTGGACAGAGTTTACACCTTTCGGATACTGGTCCAACGCTCTACCCGCTAGGCTACCTTCCACCCTGCAACAAC